>NC_142951.1:2469657-2482157 GCF_046866305.1 Octopus bimaculoides
AGTGAGTGCATCACCTTTGTTCGGTTCACCTTCTCCGCCCTTTTATTGTTCTGCCTTATCTTTTCTTTGGTCGACGGCATACATGTTTTATATACGTCTGCACACGCACTCTTCCACACTCCTACACGCATTCTCGAACACACTCAGTTATATGTATGTTTTAGGATACACACAAGTGCGTGTGCCCGTGTATATATCTCTATATATATTCACACATACACGCACATACTCACACACACACACACACACACACATATATATATATATATATATACACATACGCACACGCATATATATATATATATATATATATATATGCACACACACGTAAATTCATATATAGGTATAAACACACAGACACACACATACATGCACATACACATAAGTATGTATGTATGCATATACATATACATACACACATGGGCGTATGTACATGTATATATGTGTATATATTCACACACACAGACATACACACTCATACGCATACGCACACGTATACATATATAAATATAAATATACATGTATAAATACAAACACACAGACATATATACACATGCACATAAGTATGTATGCATATCCATATACATGCAGACATGCACGTATCTTCATGTATATATGTGTATATATTAACACATACGCAGATACACACACACACACATATATATGTACACACACGTACACATATGTATGTACATACATATACACAAACACATGTGCTTGTGTCCTTATATATTTGCATATATTCACACACACCCATATACATACATACATACATACATACATACATACATATATATATATACATATATATATACACACACACATGCACTCACACATCGATAGACACACAGAGAAATATGCAGGCATACAGATGGATGATCAACTGATTTAGTGGTGCCATGACAAATGAGTATAAGAACGCTTGCATGGTTCTATATACACATTTTTACAGACAATCGCATATATATATATATATATATATATATATATATATATATATATATATATATATATATATATATATATATATATATATATATGTATATATATATATAAAACCTCCTTGGAGACAGTGCGTGGCATTCTATCATATGTGGCGTTCGATACATATATGGGCACAGGACATCACAAAAAACGTTAAACACAATGAGAAACGAAAACATAAAGACGAAAACAGAAAACGAACTTTTCTCGAACAACGAAAAAAAAAACAAACAGAGAAACGAGACATGCAACATAAAGAATATTTGCCTTCTTCAGTTGTCCCTGTTCCATCTACTCCGCGTTTCGAAGGCAAGGACTATACGCGACTTCGTTGGAGCGGTCCTTCCCGCAAAACAAATTAATTAAATTTGGAATTTTTTGTGGAGGGTGAAAGTGTAAACAAGAACAGGACAGAGAGAACAAGACAGTAAAAGACAGTAAAAACAAGACAACACAGTGAAAACAAACGGCGGTCTGTGGAACAACAACAACAACAACAGCAAAAGTATCATTATGTATGACCCTCGTAACGAAATCATTACGAAAATACAACAATACAACAACGACAAATACACAAGAAGAACGAAGTTAAGAAGAACGGATCAGTGGCACCGATTCCAACAGAAGGTCAGCGTCACTTACAAAAGGTACCTCGACAACAACAACGACATTTAAAAAACAACAGAGTAAGAATGCGACAGCGACGAAAGCAGCCTAACATGTAACATCGGCAGTCATAATAACAGCGATGATTACAGCGACACCATTTACGGCATTCAGTGGGAAATGACGACGACGATGGCAACGGTAACAACGGAAACGAGCGAAACAAACGAACAGCAACTGCAACAACAAGTTATAAAAGAAACAACGATAAAAAAAAAACAGGACAACAATAAGAATTACATGAAGGGGAACAACATGAAGCAACGACGAAATCAGCGATAACAATAATGATGACAGCGACAAGGAAAACGACGAAGGATAAACTACCAACAATGACAAGAAGAAGATAAGCTACGACGACATCTTCAGGAAAAGCAGAAAATTCAAAAGTAACAGTAACTTCAACAACAGCAACACAACAAACCAACAATGAAGTATTTAACAACAAATTCTTCAATTTTCACGAAGTTCACTTTACAAAACAAGAATTTAGAGCTGGTTTTTTTTTGTTATTTTTCTTTAAAATTTTATCTACATGACTTACTGCTTTTTCTTTCTTTTTTTTTTATAAATTTGATTTTGAAATTTTATTGTTATTTCTTAAGTTTTGCAGGATTTTGGGGGTGTTTGTTTTTGTTACGCTGCTTCTTCTTTATTTTTTTTATATATTTTTTCCGGTTTCATGATATATTTTTTAGCGTACTTCCGCAGCTTTCTATTGGAATTTCGTTGACTTTGTTGCTGTTGTAGCTTCTCTCGATTTTTATTGATTTTGTAAACTTGATTCATGTTGTCGATTTTTGTTTAAAATTCTTTCTTTTCAATGTTCTAATTTCTTTTTTCGCTGATGCTTTTTTTGGAACAAAAAAAAGACTATATATTTTATCTGTATTTTTATATTTCTTATTTATTTACTATTCATTTCCTTCCATTTATAATCGTTGCAATGATACACACTTAACGAAATTAAAACGTTTTTCACTGAAGCTTTGAGACGGCGTTCATTTTAAAAGCTATGTAATTGCATATTGGAACTTCGGTGTATAGATAGAAGCGCATAAACATAGCACAAACACATAAGCCACACACACATGCACTGGCACGTATGGGCCCAAACATACACAGACAAAGTCACATACGCATGTACGCGCAAATATACAAAGTCATTTATACTGGGAGACGAAAACGTACTCTCTCGCTTACGAAATTGCACGCACGTGCGCGCTGGAACGCAGATCCAGCAACATATTTGTGCGTGACAATAAATGCATTCTAAATACACATGCAGAAATGCATTAGTGCAAAAGTCCCTTCATAATAACATACATTCCTTTATTCTTTTATTGGTTTCAGTCATTTGACTGTGGCCATGCTGGAGCAGCACCTTTCGCTTGATATATATATATATATATATATATATATATATATATATATATATATTGCGTGCAGAAGAGAACTACTATCATCTCTAGCGAACATTAGTGCTGTCCTTTTAAAAAATGTCTTCGTCATAACTTCAGTGATACTAAAAGTACTATAAGCAATTTCTAATGTCTAGTCACTTTCCACCCACTATGCATGTATATATATATATATATATATATATATATCATTTGCCATGATAGATCGCTAACCACTACACACATTTTTTTCTTTCTTTGTTTCTCTCCTTGTTCTTTCTGTGTTCCTTTCTGTGGAAGAGCATAGGCTCGAAACGTTAAAGACTTTTTTCAATTCCCGAGCGTTATACTGATACATCTATTTGTTTTCTACAGCACCTGTCTTTGTCTGTTTTTTTTTGTGAATTCTCTCTCTCTCTCTCTGTATATATATATATATATATATATATATATATATATATATATATATATATATATATATATATATATATATATATATATATATATATATATATATATATCTTTACATATACATATATGTACTAGATATATATCCATTAATAAATTTATCTATTTATCTATCTGAGTATCTTTATATACATCTATATGTATATAGGTATATATGTATGCATCGAAATATATAGACGCCCTCAACACAAATATATTTATGTACATAAACACAAGCATGCACACATCATACACATACACACACACTAAGACACACACATACAACACAACACAGACATATCGTATGCACACGTGTGTGTATGAGTACGTGCAGTGTCTGAGCGTGTGTATGTCGTCTGGCTTGATTATTAAAATTTCAATCTAATCGATATCCGTTTGCGTACACAAAGCTGTTCGCTCATGTTTACGGGTGAATATATGAGAAAATGCCTCCTTATAACAAATACCAACAACCGGACGCAATATGCATAGATTTCGCAATATCATATCCTTTGGATGGAATCTCGTCGGCGTATTTGCTGGAAAAGTTGTACTAATATCATACAGTATGTTTACACACAACTAGGAGATCTCTTTACACACACACACACAAGTAAACAAACACTTACACACACAGGCATACATAACACAACACACACACACACACACATATATATATATATATATACTTATAGATACTATTCACAGCATGTCTATGTATGTATGTCTGTATTATATATATATATATATATATATATATTCATTCCTATCTCTTTGTCTCTATCTCTATCACTCCCTGTCTCTCTCTATATGTATGTGTGTGTATATATATATGTATATACACATAAATGCATATATATGTATAAATATATATATGTATGTATATTTATGTATCTATATTTATGTATACATATATATATACACACATATTTGTATATGTATATGCATGTTTATATATATGTATTTATATATATATATATATATATATATATATATATATATATATATATATATATATATATATATGTATATACATGTATATATGTACATATATATACATGTGTATGAATATGTATATATATATATATATATATATATATATGCATGTATATAACTTTCATCTATGTTTGCTTGTCTGTCTATCTATCTATCTATCTATCTATCTATCTATCTATCTATCTATCTATCTATCGATATATCTCTGTATCTGTCTGTCTGTCTATATATCTCTCTGTCTGTGCGTATGCTAGGCGCATGTGTTCGTGTGAAACTGAAATCCGAGGACTAATCGCAATGTTCGCCTATTGAGTTTTCTCTAGTTAGCTGCACTCTTGATAAAACATGAAACCTGACTACTAAATAGTAATGTTAACACGGCAGTAGACACACACAACAAACAAATGTGTTTCACAATAATAATAATAATAATAATAATAATAATAATAATAATAATAATAATAATAATAATAATAATAATAATAATAGTAATAGCAATAAAATTCTGAGCAAGCCAAACAAAAACTATCATCATAATAAATAATATAGAAAAAAAAATACAAAAGCCCATAAAAAATGTTAATAGAAAACAAAACATTAAATTGAGATTAATGTGCAAATACCGAAAAATATCATGCACAAATTATATTTGTCTGTTTATCAATTAGGATATTAGAGAAAAACGTACAAATACAAACACATATTAAATTAAGAGAGGAAAATGTTGTAATAAAAAATTAAATATGTATAAAAAAAAGTAAATGTGAAGAAGAGAAGAGAATAGGAAAAAAAAAATTATTTACAAGTGTATAAAATGTAATAAAATTCCATTTAGAGTTTGTATTGCAATGTCTGCAGTAAAGAAAAGGCATCTACTTTTAACAATATTACTAGTGCTGACACAGCGAAATATTAAAAATAGTAGTTGGCGTAATAATAATAATAATAATAATAATAATAATAATAATAACAATAATAATAATGATAATAATAACAACGAAAATGATAATAATAATAATAATCCTTTCTACTAAAGGCACAAGGTCTGAAATTTGGGGAGGCGATGGAACCAGTTAATTACATTGTCCTCAGTATTTCACTGGTACTTAATCTATCGACCCCGAAAGGATGCAGGACAAAGTCGACCCCGGAGGAATTTGAAATCAGAACGTAAAGACGGACGAAATATTTCTAACCATTCTGCCCTCGGTGCTAACGATTTTGCCAGCTCACCACCTTAATAATAATAATAATAATAATAATAATAATAATAATAATAATAATAATAATAATAATAATGGGTCTAGGAAATATTTTGGTACCTGAGGTAGTGTATATAACTTGCTACAGAGGTTGAGCCTTCCTTTATTCCCTTTCTCTCCATCTCCACTTACTCTCATACCCTTCTCTCTACTTCAGTATTCTTCCACTACCGCCAACCCACTACCATTCTTCAAATTATTCCCATCACTTCGCTGCCACCATCTATAACTTAATCTTTTCCCTTTATTTCAATACCCTCCCCGCCTCCCTTCTCTCATTTCCTTTCCCAATTATATTGCCTCAACCTTTCCACCATCCCTGATTTATAATATCTGTTGTCAACACACCCAACAACAACGCCAACTTTCATAATGCTACCTACCCAGATCCTTCCTACTTATGTTTCGATACACCACTTCCTCTTCTGCTGCTCTGCGTCTCCTATCCTTTCTTACCCTTTCTTTGCCTCAACAGTCTCCTCCCTCATGAACGACTTACACGTTCCTTCCAGCTACTTCTATTTGCCTTCCGGTTCACCCATTCTACATTTCAATTCTCTCGTATTATATCTCAATTGTCAGTTTCCAGTCTCACCACTCCGAAGACGGTGGCCGGAGTTACGGTAATGCTTATATTTATCTACGACAGGCTGCATCTCCTTGACATCTTACAACTATTACGTAATTCTATGCCTCCCGAAACAGCTGTCGGACCTGAAATACCATGCCTTAGATGTCTATACTTTTTGTGGTTTATGTAAATTTCTTCTGTAAATATTTCAAAATCTATATGCATGTACACGAATGTGCATCTGAGTATTTTCTGTTTTTTTTTGGCATCTTAGTGCATCCATATATATATATATATATATATATATATATATATATATATATATATATATATATATTTACATACGTGTATGTATTGAAATCTTATGTATCTAGACAAAGCGTCTTTATTTGGATCTCTCATTGCATGTGTGTATGTGTGTGTGCATATATGTCTGTGTGTAAGTGTCACTTTATGTATACATATGTATAATTATATACGTATACATATAATTCATATATGCTTTATATATTTATACATATACACATATTTTACATATATATGTATGCGTGTGTAGAGGTATTGTATATGTATAATTATATGCATATATATACCTATATATATATATATATATATATATACACACATACATATGTATATATATATATGTATATATAAATATATATATATATATATATATATATATATATATATATATATATATATATATATATATACATACACATACACACGCACACACTCACTCACACACCCACCCACACACACACACGTATATGCCCTGCAAGTAATCCTGTTCTCTTTTATTGATCTTCCAATATTGTTTTTAGCACCGACGTTAGTTCCAGCGTTGCTCTTCCTCCTTTCCATATCTCCCTATACATATACATGTAACTCTCCTTCTCCCTATCTCCATCCCTCTTTTCCTTTGTATCTCTGTCTCTCGCTACATCTCTCTCTCTATCTCTGTATTTCTTTCTCTCGATATTTCTCTTCAAATGCGTTAGTCTCCAAGTGATTCCAAGGAGCCAGTCTTTAACAAAAACTGACTGATGTGCTCAACCTATTATTATCATTAATGTGATAGCGATCTTGACTTGCAGCTAAATCACTTTATACTATATTAACAACAGTGTACAAGATAGAATAGAACAGAATAAAATGCATCGAAAGGAACAGAACAAAAAAATAATATGAAAGGACATTAAATAAAACTAAGCATAAAATAATTTCTAGAAGACTATAGAAAATAAAAATAGATCATTGCAATGGCCCTTTAATTTCTATGAAGATTAAACAGGGGAGCAGATGGGGAATTCCAGCAGAGATATATCTTCAAAAATGTCCCGAATCTTGGAGATATTTTAGTTTGAAGTTGTCTTTCCTGCGTACAATCTCAAAGGGAATATAAGCTAACTGCGTTCGTTATATATCTGTGGCAGTGTTTTGTTATAGTTTGTGTGTGTGTACAGATGGATCAAAATACATACGTCTATAGATAAATATATGTATCTACGCAATCACACACACACGCATATACACATACACCCACTCACACTCACATACACACAAAACAAACATACGAACATGGACACACATTTGTTCATATTTGTTTTTAAGTTCAGTTATAATAAAAACAATATAATATTAATCTGATGGATTATTCCATACTTTTGTAGATTAAAAATTTATTTTTCTTAAATAAAAGTATTATAGACTGTGATTTCGATGTTTCAGACAGCTAACCCATCGTCTGACATATATATGTGTGTGTGTGTGTGCGTGTATCTATCTATCTATCTATCTATCTATCTATCTATCTATCTATCTATCTATCTATCTATCTTCTTTTTTTCTTTTATTTGCTTCAGTCATTTGACTGCAGCCATGCTGGAGCACCGTCCTTAGTCGAACTAATCGAGCCCAGGACTTATTCTTTTAAAGCCTATTTCTTATTATACTCTCGGTCTCTTTTGTCGAACCGCTAGGTTATGGGGACGTAAATATACCAACATCAGTTGTCAAGCGAAGGTAGGGTTGAAAGTCTTCTGGTCTGAAAGTCTTCTGTAGTGCGGCTCTCCGCGCTAGAGTCTTACTAATATGTTATTTTGGTCATATCATTTGTTTCAGCACATTTTGTGAATTCTTTCCCATCTAACCTATTTCAAGCTGTGTGAAGTGAGTATTCTTTGTTCAAGTTTAGAAAAAGGTATTTGTTTGTGATTGTTTAATTGATATCCAGATTGCGACGACAGCAGATTTTTCAATTACCATACATAACACGAGAGGTCGGTAGAATTTATACGATTCTTGTGTTACTGACCTCAGACTTAAAGTTAGTTACGCAGGAAACAGCTTTCAAAATCATAACCTGAATCACCAATATACGTTCATAAGCGACAAAAAGAGGAGAGTGACGTCCCCTTTCTCTTATGTTAAGAAGATGAAAGACCTGTGCGTTAGTATTCTAACAGAAATCTAGGCATGTAAAGCTATCAAATATAAACAATAAGATCATGCACAAATCTGCACCATAGAAGAAAAGAAAGATTTTAAAAACCTGCTTTTATTGGTAATATTTATGATATACCAGTAAAAATAAACAATAACGTCAGACGGTTACAGTGCTAAAATTATTTTATTGTCGCTTTAATCTTGCCAAAAGCTTCTCCATTCATTGGTCAATTTCCATATAGATGTGGTTAGTCTCCTCTAGATCTTCATGTTTCCATTGGTTAAATCTTGTCATATTCATCATGACCATTATGCTGCCTTTGGGAAATACGCAGAATACATTATATACATACATACCTACATTCATACATTCATACATACATACATACAAAAATACATACATACATACATACATACATACATTCATATACATATATATATATATATATATATATATATATATAATATACAAGAGATGAGGGCAGGGAATGGTCAATTAATAATAGAATTAACAATTAACAATTTTGCCAAGTAGTTCAGTATGAAATAAACCTTTATCGGTAAGAACATTTATCATCATAAATATAAGGGATTAGCAATTGAGTTGCTTCTCCAACATACTGAAAATTCAGAAACAGCAGTCAAAGAACTACTAATTCTAAACTACAAATTTTTCTCTAAAACGGATGGCGATATTTATGGCACACATAGAACAAAAAACCGGAGGGAAAAGCACAAACAAAACAAGCCTTTAGTTAATTGGGTACGAATCGTTTCATGGTTAAGCGAACGAAAACTTCACTATTCCAATCTTCAGCCCAAATATTCTGATAAATTTGAAAGTGTCTCTAAAAAAAATTCACGGTAATCCCCGGCCACGCGACACCAAAAATCAACGATAAGAAAGGCACTTACGAATTCATCGGCCAGCGAGTTCAGGCACCCCACCCCAAAGAAATCCATTCCATGTGCGCCACAAATAGTCCCGTATGAAAAAAGTTCCGTGTGGAGGGATTACGGTTTAACTATCTAACTTAGAGATATCAAATATATAATATACAAGAAATGAGGGCAGGGAATGGTCAATTAATAATAGAATTAACAATTAACAATTTTGCCAAGTAGTTCAGTATGAAATAAACCTTTATCGGTAAGAACATTTATCATCATAAATATAAGGGATTAGCAATTGAGTTGCTTCTCCAACATACTGAAAATTCAGAAACAGCAGTCAAAGAACTACTAATTCTAAACTACAAATTTTTCTCTAGAAAAATTTGTAGTTTAGAATTAGTAGTTCTTTGACTGCTGTTTCTGAATTTTCAGTATGTTGGAGAAGCAACTCAATTGCTAATCCCTTATATTTATGATATATATATATATATATAAATACATTCATAAATACATAAATACATACATATATACATACATACATATACACACACAAATACACCTGCACAGATATACATACGCACACAAACATACACATATATAAACAAGAATGGGCTACGTTAAGAGAAATAACACAAAGAAGCCAGTGGCATATATTATTTAAACAAACTTAGACAAATACAGGTATATCGAATACCATACAACATAAATTTTTATTTACTTGAAATTATCTGAGGTTTCCCCCTTCTAGGGGATGTATCATAATAACCAAAAGTCATTCCGGCAATTCCACACAGGAAGCGTTGGAGAAAATCTCAAGAATCAAGAATTCTCCAAAGTTGAGATGTCAGGGTAAAGAAAGTAGGTTTTATTCTGTGTAGAGAAGAAGACTCTTGTGCATACATGTCCCTGACTCAATAACCGTCGTCAGTGCGGCGATTGTCTCGCCTAAACACATGTAGCCAAGACTTATACAAAACAGCATTTTAACCTAGGCAATATATATATAATGAAAATAAGCAACAAGGATATCCAGAGGATATATATTCCTTATTTTGGTTTTAATCACCTTACTTTGAAATTGTATGGATAATACTGTACTAAATTCTGGTGCCTCAACTTAAGTACCATATTCATCTGAATCTCTCTCTCTCTCTCTCTCTCTCTCTCTCTCTCTCTCTCTATATATATATATATATATATATATATATATATATATATATATATATATACAAATATATATATATATATATATATATATATATATATATATATATATATATATATATATATGTATGTATGTATGTATGTATATATATATGCATATATAATATATATATATATAAATGATTGTAAATACATAATCATGTGTTTGATGTCTTTTTGTCTCTCCGTGTATGCTTGTATGCATACGATTTTACTTTATTTGAAAATATAAATCCTCCGATCATTTTAATTTAACATTGTAAATTTGCTACATCAGGCTGCTACAACCTGTATTTACTTATCCCATAAAACACTACCTCGAACTCCATTAAACTCCTGAGAACTCCATGTCGAACCCATCATGAGATGGGGACGAAGCACATTTTAAGAACGGATGCCTTTTGCACTTAGAACCACCGTCATTTTAATGAAATACTTCGCAATTTCTACTGTAAAACTTTGGAAATTTTAGCGTTACTGGTAAAGTAAAATAGAAATAAATGGCTTTTATTTTCGCCAGAATATCGCAATTTGTACAAGATTCCTGTCAGCTGTAAATCTTTGGTTAATGGCGAACATCGTGAGGATGGTCTGCATGATATTCTTAAAATTTCACTCCTCCGAAATAACTCGATGAAATAATGGTATTGGCATCAACGCAGTTTTGTCCTCAAGTAGGTCTCGTTAAAGATAATTGACCTGGCTGCTACTTTGGTCTAGTGCTTTGAAATTTTCGCATTTGAAATTTTATGCAAGACACCAATATGTGCGCGTGTGTGTGTACATATATATATATATACACACAACAATTCAAACTTCAATACATATAAATAAGTCAGTAAAATGGTAGAGTTTATCGCAGAATGTTCACAGCGTTTGTTCTGACTCTGCGCTCGGAGTTCAAATCACACTCAAGTAAACTTTATCTTTCATCATTTCGAGATCGGATGAACAGAAAGAGCGTAGGATTGGATGCTTAGATATATTTATTCCAGTTCTTCGTGTCCTGAGATCAAACCCTCTCCCTGACCTACATGGCTTTTAGATTTAATACATAATCGAATTTAATAATCCCGCATGGCACCTGGGATGCTTCTGTGGGTGAGCTTCCTCTGCTACAATATTCAGCTTCATTTTCTAAATTGGCACTACATTCTAATCTCCTGTCAAATTTGGAAGCCCCGTGGAGGGACATGGGCACTGCTTTCCTGCCTGTTTACAAATTCAAACAAAATCTCCAGTTATTATAATTCACGTCGTTCGGAGTGAATAATTCTATAACATTTCACAAAATCTATTCGATCAACAACGGATGCTGAAATTTATGGCATCCTACAAGGAAACCTCACTTCTTAAAATTATTTATTTCAAAAGTCTCTGTCTTATCAAATATCAACAATGGCTTCAAAGTTTGGCACAAGGCCGGCGATACCGGATGTGGGCGTAAGTTGATTACATCGACCCACGTATTCAACAGGTATTGAATTTATAGATCACAAAAAGATGAAACTCAAAGTCGACCGCTCAGAACGTAAACACGGGCGAAATGCCCCTAAACATTTTAGCCGGTGTGCTAACGATTCTACCAGCTCACCGCGTGGCTGTGTGGAAAGAATCTTCCTTCAC
>NC_142951.1:2487157-2489657 GCF_046866305.1 Octopus bimaculoides
AAATAATCGGCGAAGGGAGACATTAAGGGCCGTTAAGCTAAGACGAATTGTTATGGGCAACGCCTGGGAGAAATTTTGAAAGGTTATAGAATAAATAGAAGAGACAAAATATTAGAAGAGAAAAGATACCGAGAAGCGAGAGAAATGACGTACAGCTGACTGGACGTCCCGTCCAAAAGAGACAGGGTCTGCTACATCAAACCCGTGCAATATTTTCCCGGGAAGCGGGCCGCACGGGACGAGCAGGACAGTTAGAAAACGTTAAGGCTTCCCATTCTGTTTGCTTATGACTGCGCTACACAGTTGCTGGATAGGCTAGAAATAGCAGTTTAATTTTCTTGCAGTCAGCAAAAAAGGAAAAAAAAAAGAATTATATTAACAGATTGCAGTAAGCTAGAAAAATAGACGATATAGTCATGGCTGGAACGCCTCTGATGATATATCTGTTTGATGAGGCAGAACTTTTGGGAGGTGCAGTTGAATAACCCCAACAATTGCAAAACTTTGAAAGCTAAACTTCAGCACATCAACAACTTCACTCCTATCTGAGCACCACTTCCACTACCACCGCCACCAGCAACACAACAAACACCGTCCCCCTACTGCCAACATCACCACCATCAGCACAATGCCGCACTGCTACCACCACCACTGCCACAAGCTCTCCAAAATGACCACCAGCAAAATCATCATCACCAGCCAATCGCCATCACTACAATCCCCACCACCAAATCCACCAATATCCTTTACACCAGAAGCGTTACCACCATCACCACCACCAGCACTACCATCACCACCACCAGCACTACCACCACCACCATTAACTCTACTATTACTACTACTACTACTACTACTACTACTACTACTATTACTACTACCCACCACCACCACCATAGCCACCTCCACCACACAGACTCAAGCAGTCTCAACATCAACAGTAGCAGGAATATTGCGACGTTGCTAACCATTATAAAACACAGAATAAATCTCAAAGTCCAACAGAAACCAACAACAACAACAACAACAATAACAACAACGACAACAACAACAACAACAACAAGAATTACACACAGCAAAAACCTGCCAATTTCAAAGTCGGCTCTGCCTTTCAATGTTTCCGATTTATGAGGAATTTATTATCTAATATGACAGGTGGAATAATTTCATTTATTTGTCTTGACATTTTCGTCTGAACTCTAATTTCTGATTGGCTGTAATGTGCTGTTGAACTCTTCTGGGCATGCTCTCTCTCTCTTTCTAGAATTTACTTTTTGTTTTTGTAATTCAATTATAATGTTAACTTTATTTTTTAATTTAATTTTTTTTTTCAAACTATGGATATATAAATACAAAGGTTTTTAATTTTTTTCCTGATAAATATTTAGAAAGCGAAGTAATAAAATTAAGACAGTGAAAATAAATAAATACGTGCATAAATGAATAACAACGAAAAGAAAAAAAAATCAAACGTCAAAGAAAATTTCTGTAACACTTCAGTAGTTATTATATTTGTACTAACCTAATACCCGCCCGTTTAAAGTGACGTGGATTTATTCGAGTAAAAACAAAATTACTACAAGTTATAAATGGATTGACAGATTAAGTGTTCCTACACTCGTGATAGTATTATAAATTTGAAAATATTACTGTATGTTATATTTACTCTCTGTCTGTCTGTCTGTGTGTCTCTCTTTCTTTCTCTCTCCCTCTTTCTTTCACTTTATATATTTCTCTCTTTCGACTCATCTGGGTATGCTCTCACCATAATTTATATTTTTATTATTCGATTACATAGTTTCATTGATTTTAATATTATTTTCAAACTATGCTTATATAAATACCAAAGTTTTCATCTTATTTCATATTTGAATTTAGAAAATTGACAAAGAATAAAAAAAAAAAAAGCAAAGCAAAGCAAAACAAAAAATAATAGAGAAAGACAGATGAAATCATTGTTTCACTTTAGCAGTTATGTTCATTCTAACCTATTACTCGCCCGTTCAAATTGTTATGGATTTATTTGAGCATATACTAAATTACTATAGTTTATAAATAAAAGTAGATATGAAATCTTCCCAGCCCCATGACGGTATATTAGTTTAGAGAATAATACTGTATAATATATTCTATCTCTGTATTTCTGTCTGCTGAAGTTTTCGAAACGCCTTAGCGTCATAAGAATTTTGAAACAAGAAATGTTTCTAATTTGGAACGGTTTCTCTCGAAAGCAATAAATAACAGTACGTAAATATTCTGTTAAAAATCATTTGGATATAAAGTGTCAAAGGCTGTCCATGAGACACAAGGCCATATTTCCTGTAAACCTGGCAGGAGTTCTAGCCAAAGGGATTTTAATCTAGTATTTACACACTATTGCCTGTTGCTCTGTCTTCTTCGTGTTTAACCTTTCCAAAGAAAAAACACTGACGATACGAAGCTTTTAATATTTATATACTTAGAAAGCAAAGGAATAAAATTAAGAAAATAATTAAAAAATAAC
>NC_142951.1:2494657-2502157 GCF_046866305.1 Octopus bimaculoides
CAGACATGATGTTGATTTTTTAAAATAATTAACGATGGCGCAGCAAAACCACTGCTGCTACACCATCATGGCCACAGCTCTCGTGCTAAAAGTGGTAAAAAACTATACACACATAAATACATTGACCTAGTACACAGCTCTGCATGTGCACAAAGTTCTAAAGCTCTAGCTTACAACTGCTGTCTCCAGCGGTACTTGGAAGGAAAGTGTGTAGCGTGTGATCATCGTACTGACAATGACAGAGAAAGTTGAGCAGAGAATCTACATCAGATTTTACCAAGAGCTTGGCAATGCCTGCTCAGAGGCCAACCCAAAGTTTCCCAAAAAGTTTTCAACGATAAAATTTAGTGCACATGCACAGCAGCGTTCAGAGACCATCTATGCCATGCGGCGTCGCTCCGCGTGCTTCGGTTTCGTTACTATGGCAACAGTCCGGACACTTATTGATCAGACCTCGTTTTTATATATATATATATATATACGTACACGTATATATACATACACACACATACACACATACATATATAAGTGTCAGAATCAGACAGACAGATATACACCCGAAAAAGATGCATAACACCAACTTCAGTTACTACAAAACACCAAAATATCACGAAGAAGAAAAAATATATATAAACGAAATAAAAAAAAATTATATAAAAACCGAATAAAATCGCTTTAGTGGAATCGATAATATAAGAAAAAAAACAAAACAAAACAAAGAAACAAAACCAACGATACAATAAAATCATAAAAACAATAAATGGAAAATGTTTCGTTTGGAAAATATCCAAGATGGCAGCTTGCAACAGGGGATTACGGATGTAACAGCGGAGCGGTCAGTTAACGGACAAAATGGCCTCAATCTTTTCTCCATCTCGCCATAACTTTCTCACTTTCGCTTTCTCATTGTTTACGAAAGTTTCCAGTAATTTATTCCTTATTTTTCATTGTTTTTTTTTCTTTTTGTTCTTTTCCTTTCTCGTGTTACCACTTCCTGCCTTTTTGTTTTCGTGTCTCTCTCAAATATGTACACATATACGTATAATTATATATACATATATGTTTATGACCATCACTCTATCTCTCTCTCTCTCTATCTCTCTCTCTCTCTCTCTCTCTCTCTATATATATATATATATATATATATATATATATATGTAGCTATGTATCTATCAATCTATTTGTCCATTTCTCTGTCTGTTAATCTGTCTGCTTATGTTTCTATCTGTCTTTCTCTATTTCTATCATTTTTTACTTTCGTCCGTTTCCCACTTTACCTGCGTCTTGCAATTTGGCGGCCTCCAATCATCTTCAGACACGGCCTCAAACTCAACAAGGCGGCTTACATCAAATACCTAGAGGGGGTAGTGCTGCCCTGGGTCAAGTGGGTGGCTAATCGAGGAACCTGTCTCTGGCAACAGGACTCTACACTGTGCCACACACTCAGGAGAACCAAGTCATGCTGTCAGACAATTTCTTCCCCCACATCACCCTTAAAATCTGGCCACCTAACTCCCCAGACAGCAACACTCTTGATTCTTATGTAAGGTGCACAGTTGAATGAGAGACCAATGAAACTCCTTGTTACACCAAAGATGAACTGAAGGCAAGGAGTATGGTAGTATTCACCACCTGAAGCAAGGAGACCGTCCAGAATACTTGTAGGTCTCGAAGTCGTCTGGAGGCCATGGTTGAAGCCAATGGCGATTTTACTGAATAAATTTACTCTTTAGTATTTCAAGATATTTTTATGTAATTATGGTAAATATACCTGTTAAAATGAGATGTCAGTGTTATTTTCACTTATGCATAATTTTGACGACAGTCTAATATATATATATATTAAGGAAAAAGGTGAAGACTGAGAAGGTGAATGACAAGGACCTTTTTGTGTGCACAGTCTGTGACAGACCATGTCTGTCCTTGGCTGGCCTCAAATCTCACCTGCGAACCCATGGAAAACAAACCTCACCCAGCTATTCTGATTATATGTCTGTGCACACGTTTGAATGTGGTGTGTGCCAGAGGGTTTTCAAATCCAATGGGGGTCTTAAAAGACATGTTAGGATCCACAATGAGCAGAACTTACTTGCAGGTATTGGTAGTGCAAATAAGAGGTGCAATCTGTGTGGGTGTTTTTTCAAAACACTGTCTGGTTTAAAAAGCCACATGAGACGCCATGAAAGGGCTAAGGTGTAGGTGCAGGAGGTGGTCAAACTCTGTTTAAGGAGTAGACAACCACCATATATATATATATATATATATATATATGTGTGTGTGTGTGTGTATACATATGTATATATATATATATATATATATATATATATATATATATATATATATATATATATATATATATACATACATATATACAAGCATATATATGTGTTTATGAATGTATGTATGCACGTTTGTCTGTCTGACTGTCTGTCTGTCTATCTGTATGTATATATATGTATGTATGAATGCTTGTATATTACCTATACTTAGAAAAAAATTATGTATACCTATATACACATATCCATAAAAATATATACGTGCATTATTATTCTAAGAAAGTATGTAGATGTTTCTGCCTTTAGATGTACCTACGCATACACCTGGGTATATATATGGGTTACTGTGAGTGAAGACTTCCATAATTCGTGTGTACGTGTGTGTGTGCGTGTGTGTGTGTGTGTGTGTGTGTGTGTGTGTGTGTGTGTGTGTGTGTGTGTGTGTGTGTGTGTAATAATGTCTCTCACACGTGAGAAATAACATAGCATTTGACACTTCCAATATCGCACCGGTGTCTATCACGGAGTTGGTATTTTAGGCTAGAAAATACATCAGCAGAAAGACCTAATTAGTTTTGCAATATTTTGGCAATTGTAGTTGTGATCTCGCCTCTGGTTAGTCTCAGCTTCCATAGCTACAGAGAGAGGGACAGAGAAAGAGAAAGAGAGAGAGAGAGAGAAGGTGTGAGGGAGAATGAGGAGGAGAGAAAGAGGGAGAGAGAAAGAGAGAAAGAGGGAAAGAACGAGTGAGTGGAGAAGGAGTGTGTGAGAGAAAGAGTAGGAGAGAGAAAGGGCGAGTGAGAGAGAGCACGAGTGAGAGAGTGAGAGCGAGAGAGTGAGAGCGAGAGAGTGAGTGAGAGAAGAGTGAGTGAGAGAATGAGTGAGAGAGAGAGAAATACTGAGAGAGAGTGAGAGATTGAGAGTGAGAAAGTGAGTGAGAGAAAGAAAAAAAGTGTGAGTGAAAGAGAGAAAGGGTGAATGAGAGAGAGAGAGAGGGAGACGCGCGTGCATATATCTACTGCCATATATTCAGGTGCACAGTTGCACTCCCTTGCATCTCGTGTATTGTATAAGGATATAAACACTAGAAAGAACAGTATATATATACATATGTACACACACACATACACACACAGATATATATATATATGCATGTATGCTTGGCTGTGTTCGATATACTTTCCTCTGTCTGTCTCTCTATGTCTCTATGTATGTATGTATGTATGTATGTATGTATGTATGTATGTATGTATATATACATATATATATATATATATATATATATATATATATATATATATATATATATATATATATGCATATTTGTTAACGGTTATATTTAATACCTTTCTCGTTGTATTGCGTGTTCGTTTCTTTTTTACCATCCGTGATTTCGTTTTTGATCTTCTATGTAAATGAAGATATTTCTTCCGTCTTGTTGCTTTTCCTTCCGCAAAAAATAAGAGGATACATTTCAGAGCTGTTATTTTAGCGAATTGTGTCTATTTATCACCCGATAAGACACATCTACACCGCCGGATGCTCCTGAACCTGTTGGTGCGTGTCCAACCCTTGAGGGATCAATGCTAAATGTGTCGAACGCCTGTAAACCTTTTATATTTTCTCTCTCTCTTTAATTCTCTGTTCCTTTCTGTCGAAGAGCGTAGGCTCGAAACGTAAAAGACTTTCTTCCCGAGCGTTAAACTAATACATGTTTGTTGTTTATACACCCGTCTTCGTCTTTTGTTTTTTTTCGTAAATTCTCACTATGTATTTATATAGATATGTATATATATATGTATACATATATATATATATGTTTGTGTGTGTGTGTGTGTGTGTGTGTGTGTGTGTGTGTATGACTGTGTGTATGCATGTGTATATATGCGTGAGCAAGTATATAGACCGAAGATCTAAGGTAGGCATATACATAAACCTAGATACAAAAGCATATATTATGTCTACATGATACATATACACGCATTTATACAGGCTGATGAACAGGCGCACGCACACACACACACACACACACGTACACAAGCACAAACACTCACACACACATACACGCAAGAACACACAGAGGACTATAATCGTGTAGAAGCTATCAAAATACATTTTTTGTTTTGTCATTACTAACTCAAGTACTGCTGTTGTTGTTGTTGTTGTTGCTGTGTTGTTTGTTGTTTCTGGCAAAGAACCAACCGAGTGAAACACCGAGAGAAATGGTTCACTAAAACACGCATTTTAAACACCCTTGTCAGAGAAAACATTAGAAGATAAAAAAAAAATTTGAAGTATAAAACAGCAAAAATACATACCACATATGTGTGTACGGGTATACCTCCATCCATCCATCCAACCATCCATCCATCCATCCATCCATCAATCAGTCTACACACATTTCACTCATCTTTACGTTTTGAGTTCAAATTCCGCCGTGGTCCACTTTGCCTTTCATCCTTTCGGGGTCGATAAAAGAAGTACCGGTTGAACACTCTGGTCAATATAAAGTACTTACCACATGCTCCAAAATGTTTAGTCTTGCAGCAAAATCTAAAAGGAGTATTTATTTGTTACATAGAAACAAAGTTTCAAATTTTTAGGAGAGAACAATCGATTATATCAACCCTTGTGCTTGAATGGTACTGTATTATATCGACTCCTTGAGGACGAAAGGCGAATTCGACCCCGGTGTGATTTCAACTTAGAATATAAACAGTCGGAAAAAATCCCACTAAGCATTTTGTCCGACGTAGATTCATTCTACCATCTCGCCACCTTAATGGCGTCAAATGTTGAAACAAGACGAGCAATTTTATCCGGGGTGGTTATTTGATTATATCGACCCCCAGTACTAAACTGGTACTTATTTTATCGACCCCGAAATGATGTGAAGCAAGGCTGAGGCGAGCAGAATTTGATCTCCAGATGTCAAGAACCAGAAGAAATACTACAGTGTTTTTTTTACCGAAGTTGTGTAGGTTTTTTGTCAATTCACAACCGAAATTAGGGGATACGATTCCAGGCATTTGTTTGCTGATTGCGAGGGGGACGGAACTAACAATTCATTCTACCCCAGTACTTGACTGGTACTTCATGTTGTCAACCACGGAGTTATGAAAGGAAAATTTGGCCTTTAACGAGATCTGAACACAGAACTTAATACATCGTATCTACATAACTCTAGATTTTCACCTCACATGTAAAAAGACTAAAAATAAGAAACGAGAAAAAAACTCAGTTAAGTTACAATGAAAATATCAAAAACAATAATTTTTTGTACATTATAATGGCGTTCTTTTTGTATTTTCGTTTTTACTTTCCTTCCTTTTTTTCGTTGTTTTTTTCTTTTCTTTTGGTGTTAACCAAATGGCAAACCATGACAGAACATTGAAAATCAATTTGTTACCATTGGCTCTTGTATGTGCTGAACTATTTCCGATAATAAAATTAACGCTACCACCACCACCACCACCACCACCACCACCACCACCACCACCAACAACAACAACAACAACAACAATAACAACAGCAATAACAACAACAGCAGCAGCAGCATTACCATTCTGCCATGCATCTAATTTCAGTTACCATCATACAAGTTCTATGCTGTCTGCGAGTTAGAACGATGTGGTGCCGAAGATGGCAGTTCTTTGTAAAACCAATTTAAATCGGTTTCTGTTTTCCATGTGACAGTTCTTTACAGTATTTCCCTTGTTTTTGTTGTGGTAGAGGTCTGAAGGTCAAGGATGACTAAACATGCCAAAGGTCAAAAATATTCCGTCCGTGACCATCCTGTATCCCTTATCAAAATCTTCATTTTGTCCGATGTGTCCTTTTTTCAAAGAATATATTGTTCAATTTGTGAAAGATTTGGCTGCTATTTCTTGCAGATCAGCGAACTGCATACATGCCGTGGTTGTTGTGGAGCTGAAGGTCCTCATTAAGTAGAAATTTATTCCAACCGTGACCATCCTGTATTCTGTATGTCAAATGTTCAGTTTTTTTCCGATGTTTGAGAGATTTGGCGCGATTTGTGAGAGATTTGGCTGCTATATCTTGCAAACGGTCGAACTGCATATCGGCCTTTGCTGTTTATGCTGTTTTTGTTGTTGTTGTTGTTGTTGTTGTTGCTGTGCTGTTGCTAAATTATATTATCCCGACCTTCGTTAAGGCGTAGGTATTGTTTTCAGTCGTGTTTGTTTGTTTGTTCGTGGACAAGATATCTCAAGAACCGCTGGATGGATTCGGATGAAACTTTCAGGGATGTTTGGCTTCGTGACTGGCACGAACTGGTTAGATTTTGAAATCGATCCAGTACCGGACAAGGATTCTGGACTATTTTTCCTCTTTTTTACTTTATTTTTGAGAGCGGTCGGGTTCATTTTTCGTTTGTGAGAGTAGCCGATTCTATTTCAGATATTCTCATTTTAAAAATCATCTCTGGCTAATCGTTGAGAGGACGTTGGTGTTGCCTTGGCAGAGGTTTGCGCTCTCTGAGGGCTCCTGTTATGTTCGTAATAGTGTTGAGTGTTGCGGCATTTCCTTCTCAGTTCAAATTCCGCTTCACTTTTTATCCTTTCGGAGCCAATAAAATAAGTACCAGCCTTAAAATTCGTCGCCTTATTCCAGAATTTGAATCCTATATAAAGAAGCAGCAATCCAGAAAAACCGTGAGGCCGCATAAAAGCGTGCTTCTTAGATTGAGAAGGACATACAAGGAAATAACTGCATTACTTGGCGACTACAGCATCCTGTACGTACTACCATCATTTTTAAAAAGACGATAACGTGTATGATTTGAACCAGGCTTCGTTCATATTTCTACCAAGCCGAGTAAACGGTTTGTAACATCGTCATTGGATTAATTTCAATTGTATTCATGCCAGGCTTTTTGCAAACGAATTGCTTATGCTAATTTATTTTTATACATTTTTGTATTATTGACTTTTAATATTGATGAAGTTGGGTGAGGTGAGAGAGAGAGAGAGAGAGAGTGAGTGAGAGAGAGAGAGAGAGAGAGAGAGAGAGAGAGAGAGAGAGTTAAGTTCTAGTTTGTGTTTATTATTATTTTACGAGTGTTAGTTCTTGCATTATACATATGTACTGGGACATCGCCATCAAATGTTTTCGTCTCGCACTCATAATATTGCTTTTAAGTTTTGGCACAGTGCTAGCAATTTCGGGTGAGGTGTAGGTCGAGTAGATCAACCTCAGTGCTCCA
>NC_142951.1:2507157-2544657 GCF_046866305.1 Octopus bimaculoides
TCCTAAAGAACTCTTTTAATTGGATGCGATTACCTGTCCGTTGTAATTAACGAAAACTTCGGAATAAGTTTTACTAACTTGAACTGACCTTCCAGACTATGCGTCTTAAGGACAATTTCCTGTCTTTTTCTATTCAATTTCTCGTCATTAAAAATATTTTAATTATCTTCTTTGAAAAACCTTCTTCTACCGAGAGCTACAGTAAAACAGAATAACAAACTACGAAGAAGAAACGATTGCCAAACTCGAAACTGGTATCGTTCTCTTGTTGTTGTTGTTGTTGTTGCTGTTGTTGTTGTTGTTGCTGTTGTTGTTGTTGTTGTTGTTGTTGTTGTTGTTCTTCTTCTTCTTCTTCTTCTTCTTCTTCCACCACCACCACCACAACCACCACCACCACCACCACCACCACCACCACCACCACCACTACTACTACTACTACTACTACTACTACTACTACTACTACTACTACTACTACTACTACCACCACCACCACCACCCACCTCATTTTCTCTTACATCTTCCTCCTTTTTTCTTTTCTTCTTCTCCTTCCTCCTCCTTACATCCCCCTCTTCATAATGATGCTAATATAATTTCCATAAATTACCGACAACAACCAAACGAATCTAATATTCTATAGAACCTTCACCGAAACTCAAAAGTTCGCGTGTCCTTTCTCCTCAAATGTTCTTTGATGGATTTCTAAGATCGGTAAAGCGCCGGTTGTGATTCTCTGTTGCATTCGTTTCAACTCTTTAAGTCCCGATTTCAAATCAACTTGAAGTCATCTTCACTTTTTATCTAACATGGTTTCCGTAAAATATATTAGCAGTCAAATCTACATGAGCGACTAAATCCGTCCCGTCAAATTTGACCACGTGACTATATTAATTTCGGAGGATGCTTCTCAACCATGTAGTCTTGGGTTCAGTTCCATGGCGTGGCACTGTGGTCAAGTGTCTCTTACTATAGCACCGCTCTGGTTAATGCCTGGCGAATGGATTTGGTAAACGGAAACTAAAAGAAACCCGCTTCGTAATCGCCCACGACCGAAACCTTCGGCCCTTGAATCCCTCTGTTACTTCTAAATGTTGGTTTCAAATTTTGGCTCAAGACCAGCTATTTCCGGGGTGGAGCTACGTCAGTCACATGGACATCAGTGCTCGACTTATACTTGATTTATCGATCCCAACAGGATGAAAAAGCAACGTTGACTTCGGTGGAATTTCATCTCAGAATGAAATGCCGCTAAGCATTTTACCCGGCGTGCTAACGTTCCTGCCAGTTCAGCGCTTGGCTTCTGCTAAATATTAATCTCTCTCTCTCTCTCTCTATTATCTATCTATCTATCTATCTATCTATCTATCTATCTATCTATCTATCTATCTATCTATCTATCTATCTATCTCTTTACATATATATATACCTACACACATAGACACAGGCACACACACTCACAGATACATCTCCTCCACACGCACACATACAGACACACATATATTTGGTGTCTGTGTGCGTGCGTGTGTGTGTGTGTGTCTGTGTTTATTGGTTAGTGGTTCGGCAAAAGAACTCGATAAATTAAGTACTAGAATTAAAGGAAATTAGGTACTGCTTTCGATTCGTTTGACTGAAAATCTTGAAGGTGGTGCCCCAGCATGGCCGCACTCTAATGACTGAAGCAAAATATTAAAAAAAAAAATCAAAGATACGATGATGTGACAAAATCATAACCTTCCTACCATTTAAATATAATTATTTATTGCGATCAGACAGAAAATTCATTGCTGTTATTTCTAGCAGGTCATGGAAGGCTTTCTTATCAGGTCGCTTAACGATTGTGTCTCGAAGAAGCCGAATGCAGAACCGTCAAATGTGTTTTATTCACGGTTCTGGTCTGAAGCTGTGAAAGCAATTTTCTTTGGAAACTTTACTGAGCTTAGTGTATAACACAGCGTGTTGCGTATTTGTTTGATGTATTTTTTTTTGTCTGTAAGCTTTGATTATTATAAAACGATAGAGAGAAAGATATCGCAAACGGAGAGATGTAGTGTGGAAAGCAGAAGTGATCAATAAAGTGTAGATAAGTAGATAGACAGATATGTCGGTAGATAGAAATATACAGAGTTAGAGGGATAGAAATATACAGAGTTAGAGGGATAAACGGTCAGATAGGTAGACAGATAGATAGATAGATAGATAGATAGATAGATAGATAGATAGACAGATAGATAGAAAGAGAGAGAGAGAGGAGAGATAGATAGATAAATAGATAGGGGGAGATAAGAATGGCGATTGAGAGAGAAAGAAAAACTATGAGAGAGGGAGAAATAAAGAAAGAAAGAGAGAGAGATAGAGAGAGAGAGAGAGAGAGAGAGAGAGAGCAAGTGTGTGTGCGAGCCCGTGAGGAGACAGCGCACGTACGAGCGAGAGGCCAGTGCGTGTCCATTTGTGATAGAATGCCAATTAGCCGAATGGTCATTCTCTGCATGCGAACCAAAAATTTAGTGTGTGTAAGTGTAGAATCTCACACGATGCGGATGCATTACATTTTGGGGCGGGGGGGGGGGGGGGTCCTTGACTTCAGTCTTGACTTCTGTTTTGGGTCAGCAGTTATTGAAAAATTGGAAATGCTACTGGATCGAAGCCGTAAAGCGAAAGCAAGTGTAGAAAATTGTGTGGGCGAAAGTCAGAGCTTTAGCCTTCAGGATACTCTGCCATATATAACGCTAGTTTATTCCACACTCTTTTATAATTAATATTGGATTACCCTAAGGCGGCGAGGCTGGCAGAAATGTTAGCACCCCGGGCGAAATGCTTAGCGGTATTTCGTCTGCCGTTATGTTCTGAGTTCAAATTCCGCCGAGGTCGACTTCGCCTTTTATCCTTTCGGTATCGATAAATTAAGTACCAGTTGCGTACTGGAGTCGATCTAATCGACTGGCCAACTCCCCCAAAATAATTTTGCATTATCTTTTAGATTTGGGACTACGATGACTTGATTGGTTATTTTCGGAGTAACATTGTAGGTAGGTGTGAGAACCGAGATGAAACCAGTTTTAACATAAATCAAGAAGAATATTTTGGCCGGCTTCGGGCGGTTTGGGTGTATGTAAATCAGGTACACGGAATGTTTATGAGTCGTGTCTGGGGTGTTTCTTGGGAATTGAAAGAAAGCAATAATTGGGAGCTAGACTCAGGATACGGGTGTGTGTGTGTGTGTGTGTGTGTGTGTGTGTGTGTGTGTGTGTGTGTGCGATTGTGTCTATGTTTGTATGTGTGTGCGATTGTGTCTGTGTGTTTGTGCATGTGTGTGCGATTGTGTCTCTGTGTGTTTGTGTGTGTGTGTGTGTAGGAATGTGTCTGTCTGTATTTGAGTGTATGTGTGTGTGTGTGCGTGTGTGTGTGTGTGTGTCCATGTCTTTGAAATGCACACACGCATAGAAATAAATAAAATAAAATAAAAGCAATATTTGGAATATAGTGAGAATGTGATTGTATGTGGATATTCTTGTATGCGCGCGCCTACAGATGCATATGTGTGTTTATGTTTGTATATGTGAGTGTGCGTGTATGTGTGTGTATGTGTGCGTGTATGTGTATTTCTTACAAATTCTCTAAAATACGTAGAAATGTGTAAAAGGGAAACATGAGCAATATTTGATTGATTGAGAATGAATTTATGTGTGTTTGAGCGTATGTGTGTGTGTGTGTATGTATACGTGTAAAGGAGTACTCCGTCGGTAACGACGACGAGGGTCCCAGCCGAGACGATCAACGGAACAGCTTGCCCGTGAAATTAAAGTCCAAGTGGCTGAGCACTCCACAGACACGTGTACCCTTAATGTAGTTCTCAGGGAGATTCAGAGTGATACAGAGTGTAAGAAGACTGGTCCTTTGGATTACAGGTGCTACTCATTTTTGCCAGCTGCGTGGACTGCAGCAACGAGAAATAAAGTGTCTTGCTCAAGGACACAGTGGGTTGCTGGGAATTGAGCTCATGACCTTACAATCGTGAGACGAATGCCCTATCCACTGAGCCACGCGCCTCCACATATGTGTAAAAGAAGGGTAGAAACTGTTATGGGACAGGTGAGTGAATGAGAACCAAACCAAGACAAAATATCCATTAATATTTCATAATATATACATATAATCTGAATGTAGCTTTATAAATAAATTTTTAATAATATTTTTTTTTACATTATACCATCATAAAGGTAAGATTTCAGTCTCCAACGGCAATGTCATGATTGAATTAGAAAGTTACAATACACACCCGCTATATGTATTTTATTTTCTTACACAATACACATATTAGGTTTTCATGAAAGATATACAAACCACTGAACATGATTAGGGGTAATATAAAATGAAAACTCTAAAGTTCAGCATTTTATTTTAAAAGTAATACACAAGTAATGATGCTAGACATGTTAGAATCTTACAAGAAGGTGAAATTCAAATATGACTGTGTGGAAGTTTCCCGCAGTAAAGCATTTTCTGGCTGAGAAACCAATCCTTAAAGATGAACATCCGGTCTCTCAGTGGTGACGCTTTTTCCGGAAATAACTATATTCAGAAACAATGTAACTGATTTTAAAGCGCATAGTATAAAGATAGATATTGCTGTGAATATGAAAACGTATTAAATTAGGAAATGTTGACAATAATGCGATATAAATTCAGCATTATCATATGAAAAGTTATATTGAATACCGCAATCTGTAATCTCTGTATAATACAAACTGTATAATAATAGGAAATATATATACGATCTCCAACTGCAATCTGCGCTGTATTCTGAGCCATAAAAATCCCCTTTGTATAAAATTCCTGTAGCGTATTGTTATAATGTTGTGAATATTAACTCCTTACTCTGGGTCTCACTTATTTAATCCTTATTCTCCACATCTTACTTTCTCATTTCCTACACTATAACATCCTACGCTCTCATTTACCCTTTTCACACACGAATACTCTTATTTCAATTCACCTCTCGCGAGGTCTTTGTTGTATTCTTTGGTTGTAGAATAATAAAAATATTAATATACAAACACCGCTATACGATTGTGTATTACAATACGGTGTTAACATATTACTGACCGTAAGCTATCAACATTGCACACATCGCTTTTTTTAGTTGCATAAATTATTACACCGATGAATATATCGTTGTTGTTGGCACTCCGTCGTTTACGACATCGAGAGTTCCAGTTGATCCAATCAACGGAACAGCCTGCTCGTGAAATTTACGTGCTGAGCACGCCACAGACCCGTGTACTCTTAACGTAGTTCTCTGGGATATTCAGCGTGTCACAGTGTGACAAGGCTGACCCTTTGAATTACAGGTACAACAGAAACAGGAAGAAAGAGTGAGAGAAAGTTGTGGGGAAAGAGTACAGCAGGGTTCGCCACCATCCCCTGCCGGAGCCTCGTGGAGCTTTAGGTGTTTTCGCTCAATAAACACTCACAACGCCCGGTCTGGGAACCGAAACCGCGATCCTATGACCGCGAGTCCGCTGCCCTAACCACTGGGCCATTGCACCTCCACACACTGATGAATATAACACGAGAATTAAATGAAAATACTGTGGTGTAATAAAGATATAAACGCTGTAAAAATACGCAGCCTTTCACTGGGAATATCGATGAGTTACGAGAAACAAGGTTTCGACTTCATTTGATCTCCTTAGTGACGAATATTTTGAACGTTCTGACCCATGCAGAAAATTCTTTTTCCGATACAGGAATCGGTAAACAAGATATTTATTTGTGCGAATGCTAGCCAGGTTAGATTTTAATTTATTTACACATTTGAAACAGCTTTCGATTAAAATACCAGCAAAATGTTTAGTAAAAGACATATTCTACCCCATTAGAATTTAAGCTAAGAGTATAATGACTTATAAATGGTATCAATGCTGTCAGAAGAATATTGGCACATCCTCGGCTTTTGCAGCCTCTGCGAAGCCGGTGATCTTCAGGCAGACCAATATCGATATGCTGTTTGAGCTCAAATCCAAAGTGGACGTTCCGATTATTTTTACGTAACAGAACAGACACACGCCCGCGCACACGTACACACGCACACCCAGAACTATACACGCATGCACACACAAACATTCACACGCACACATATATGTTTATATACGATGGGATTCTTTCAGTTTCCCTCGGCCAAATCCATTCACAAGGCTTTGGTTAGCAGTAGATCATATAAAATACACTTGTCGAAAGTTCCACTCAGTGGGACTGAACCCGGAACCACGCAGTAGGAAAGCAAATATCTTACCACACACCCACGTCCGCACCATTATATGAAGTTCAATAACTAATAATCGGAACTGGTATCCAATCGAGAACCATGGAAACATCTTGGAATAATAATTTTGATGGTCATATATTGAGTCTGATAAAATGAAGTGTAGATATGAATATTGTAAACGTCTACTCTGGAGAAGAATTTAATAGCCAGGAAAATTAACATCTTACGAGAAACCACTCGTCTTAGACATTTCGACATTTATGGCAATAATTCTTTAGAAATACCCGCATGTACTATAACATCATATGATATCTTATGATAACTTATTGGAGAGTCAAATATGATATGGCCGGTTTGAAAGTGTCATGTGCTCTCATTTAGGCATATAAGCTTAATAAACTTACGGCAACATCGAGAAATTTAATGTTGCTTTCACACAAAGTGACTAAGGTTAATTATGTTTGCATAGACATAATGGATGTTTTGTTAATCCATGTGTGTTGAAAGTTATAATTAAGTTTAGTACTACTTATATTTATATCTTTGCATTTCGCGCCTTCATGTGACATACGTGGAGCAGATGTAAAAGCGTTTACTTTATCGGCCGGCGTTCCTAGAAATAGCAGCCATATCTCCTTGGCATTAGGTCCAACGATCTTAAAGAAAAGTAAAGTCACATTGGAAAATATTTTCAGAATTAATCGTGCGGTGAAAGCTATTGCTTTGTTAATCGATGTGAACTCAAAGTTCTTAGTTTAATGTTACTAATACATCTATCTATCTATCTATCTATCTATCTATCTATCTATCTATCTATCTATCTATCTATCTATCTCTCTATCTATCTATCTATCTATCTAGCTATCTATCTATCTATCTATCTATCTATCTATCTATCTATCTGTCTGTCTGTCTGCCTGTCTGTCTGTCTGTCTGTCTGTGTGTCTGTCCATCTATCTATACACACACGGTACTGGAGACTTATATATACACACCATTCTGCTTAAATAATGGAACTGCAGATACAATATCCTTACGTATCTCACGTCCGTTTTCATTCCCCCACTTCACTCAGTATGTCATGTCTTCTCTATAATAACTATTACTTAAACATTTTCTCGCACCGTCTCTGATGAAGGGATATATAAAATATCTCGGAAACAGCTGTAAGACCTTCTCTTTATAAATGCAATGAAAACTATTCACAACCTTGGATTTTTTAAATCTCATTCTGTTAATTTATATATACATATATATATATATATATATATATATGGGAGGATATACAAAAAATAACAACAGACGAGGACAGGTGGTGTAAATAACAAAAGTATATATTAGTATGACGCTCGGGAATACGGAAAGTCTTTGACGTTTCGAGCTACGCTCTTCAACAGAAAGAATACGGAGACAAGGAGAAAAACACGGAGAAAAAAAATTGAATAGTGTTCAGTCAACGGTCAATCATAATGAGCCGAGGTAAAATTTTCGGAAGGAAACACGGTTTAAATATAAACATTAACATTGAATTTACCTCAGAACATTCGTTTAGCAGATCCAGGAAAGATGTTAACAGCAACAGCAACAGCAATTACAACAACTACAGATACCATACGAGCAACAACGACAACACATCTCGTAAATTTTTCATATTTAATAATATTTATTAGTTTATGATACAATTGACAACGGAAGTTACATGATTAGAATAATGTAATATGAATGCAAGATTCAACTTCGTATGACGTATATACACTCACAATCAGGGACTTACGCACACACACACACACACACACACACACACACACACACACACACACACCCACACACGCATACGTATATAGTGGCGCTAATAGCTAATATATATACACTGCCGCTAAGGCCATTGTTCAGCTACGTTTACAAGATTCAGCCATCTTTTCTTATTTGGTGTTTCACTTGAGTTTATAAACTATATTTTGGTTAATTTACCTATTTTACTATAACACTACAAAACTTCTAGTAATTAAGACAAAACAACAAAAACTGATAATAAAACTGATTATAGAAATATTAAATTTCTTATATATATATATATATAAAGAAGCATTCGTTATAGAACAAACATTAAATTTGGTTCAACGATTTTACATACAACACCACTCCTCAAACATTTAATCATATATAAATATCATCATGGTTCATAAACACATAAAAATAATACATATACATAAAATCACAGAAAGTAAAAGTATATAATCGAATAAAATAAAAATAGAACGGACTATCAAAAACGTTAAATATAAACGGTTTTGCTTTTGCTCGAACCGACGTAATATTAGTAGACCTTGGCCCAGGGTGCCATACAATGCGACTGAAACTGGAAACTTGTGGTTGGTAAGCAAGCTTCTGAATAAGGCCTGCGCCTTTACACACACGCACACACATTTATATTTGTATGTATGTATGCAATACAATTACATGTATTTAACACGTCCACCCATAAATTATATGTGTTGTTTTGGAACGCCTTGTACTGCAGTAAATGTCCACGTCCAGAGATACCATCACGTGTTCACGAGATCTGCTCATTAAACACCGAATAATTCATCAGCTGAGGAAACGATCGTATTATAAGATTTCCCCCCATTAGTTGCTGATCATCGGCGATAACCAGTTTTGCACCGAATGCCAGAACGAGAACCTGAGGGCTACGAATCAATTAGTTATTTGCGACTATAATAGTATTGGTGAGGATTGATAATTTAAAGTTTCTAACAGTTTAAAATAATCTAAAAAAAAGGACATCTAATTTAGGTGCCATCTGCCAAATATTGTTCGTCACAAAAACTCCTACTGTCGCTAACAGCTCATGTATGAATATGTATACATACATGCATACATGCATGCATACACACACACACACACACACACACACACGCACACACACACACACACACACACACATATATATATATGTGTATATATATATATATATATATATATATATATATATATATATACATACAATATAATATATATATATATATATATATATATATATATATGTATAGGTAATTATCTATGTATATGTATATATTTCGTTTTTGCATTGCAAAACTAACAACCTGGTGTAGAACTCATTATACGCATGTTTCCTTGCGAAACGTTAATCGAGTCATGAGTAGTGATAAGAAAAGAAGGGACAAAAGGAAAAAAAAAAAACGCTAATCGAATAAATTCCATTACCGCCGCATTTTAGAGTAGAAACAGCTGTACACTAATGGAATTGTTAAGATAAACGCCTATTCCTTTGTCATTTCTTTTTTTATATATACATACATACCTGCATACATAGCTATTCATATATATATAAATATTAATACATATATCTATACATACATACATTCATATACATACATACATATACATACATATATATACATATGTTTCTTTTTAGTTCTTTTTAGAAACCGCGAACCCCAAGTAAGATAGAGTTATAAATAACGGCGTATTACTATTGGGTTAAAATCCCGTTGGATTAAACGGCCGAAAAGGCGACGGCTGAAAGTGGAACACGAAACCACACCTTCTTGCTTCAAACTTTACTGTTTCATAAAACTATTTCATGTTCTCTAACTTTGTCAATTTTTATGACATCAGGAATATATACCTACATACATACATATATATATGTACCTATGTATACACAAATATACATATATATATATATATGTATGTTTCTATGTATATACACACACACATACACACACACACACATATATATATATATATATATATATATATATATATATATATATATATATATATATATATATATATATCCACACGTATACATACATAGAAACATACATATATATGTATGTGTGTGTACATGTGTATACATATACACACATACATTTATGTATATTCATATGCTTGTGTTTGTGTGTTTGTGTGTTTGTCTGTGGGTTCGTGTGATCAAGTATACATCTTTGAGTGTAGGGGTGCGTGCGAGTGCATTTGTGAGTGCGTGCGTGCATGCCTTTGTGTGTGTGTGTGTACAGGTGTGCGCGCGCATAATATTTTAATAGAAAGCAAAACTGACTGAAGTGGAGAATATATATTGATACATCTGTATATTTGTAACCGATACGGCCTCCGTATATATTTTCCAATTTCCGCTGATCATCTTTCAAGTGAAATCACATATCTCTCACTAGATGCTTCGCATAAACTTTCTTTAGAAATATCTTTTGGTTTCCTTGAAATGAAAAAAAAAAACAACAACAAAAAACAGAAAAAAAAAATGATGGAAGATATCAGAAGAGAAACTTAAATGTCATGTTCTTTCGAAATTTTTACCAATGATTATGGTTTGAAAAGTAACAGTTCAAACAATTAGCAACACCAGTTTCAAGAAGTTTATAGCAGGGCTTTCAAAATGGCGACTGCGTAGATAATGGTTGTCATTGGCAGATACGGTGAAGCGGCGTTAAGTGATTTTCTTTCTCCTCCATTGCAGCCGTCTGTCTGACACGTCTGAAAGCACACAGTTTTCATTTTGTTGAAAGTGCCATTGCGGAAGACGCAGGTATCCTCTAAATAAGATGTCGTACAGTCTCGAGCAAACAAAATTTGTTCCCCTGTAAGAAAAATAAGAATAAGAATAAGACTAGTAGTAGTAATAGTAATAATAATAATAATAATAATAATAATAATAATAATAATAATAATAATAATAATAATAATGATGATGATGATGATGAGGATAATAATAATAATAATAATGAAACTTTCTTTTATGGATACAAGGGCCGAACACAAAAGAAATAGGGACGATACAATGCAAGGGATTAGTGGGGTGTTGGACAATGCCGTGTATACATTAAGTTAAAAAAAAGCTTTTAACAAAACAATTAAGCAATCAAAATTCTCCAAAGCCGGGAGTCCCTCACGGGGACAACCGAGGAACTCTTCACATTCTAGATATGTAATGAATAAAAAAGAAAGAACATGTATGATAATCGACATAGCATGCCCGATGAAAACAGGATCAATGCGAAAGAAGAAGAAAAAGTAAACAGCTATGACGATTCGAAGTGGGAAATACGAAGGTTGTGGTCAATGAAGAGAGGAGACGTGATACCAGTAATTGGTGCACTTGGAAGTATCAGCACTTAACTACCAACATGGCTGAAAAATATCGATGCATGTGTGACGGTAGAGCATTGCTTGGAACTGCAAGAATTCTTCGCAGAGTTCTTGAGGCATGTCCAGTAAACAAGTGCCGCCTCAGTCTCTTGGCTGTGGACAGCTGACGCTTTCCTTCATACCCAGCAATATAAGCTGTGAGATTTAATCACTTAATAATAATAATAATTATGGTTTTGCCACAAGGGCAGCAATTATGTGTGTGTGTGTGTGTGGGGGGGGGGGAGATGAATCGATTACATCGACCCCAGTATTCGACTGATACTTATTTTATCGACCAAGAAATGATAAAAGGCAAAGTCGACTTCGGTGTAATTTGAAGCCAGAACGTAAAGACGGACGAAATGCCGCTAAGCACTTTCCCGTCACGTAGCCAGCCATTTAGCCATTCTGATTAGAAGCAGTCAATCACACTCACGCCTACGCATGTTCCATTTACATGCAGTTTTCTATGCACTTTTTTTGTTCGAAATGAGTCATTTATGGAAAGAAAATGTCTCCTACAATAAAGAACAAGAGTTCTGTTGTTTAAAATGTATTCTTTACTTATCTGCCATTCACATCAAAATATCAAACTTGCACTTGCCAGCGCAGATCTTTAGATAATTCTTCAACATTGAAAAGCGAAGCGGTACAAGTATAGTTTTCACTAAACAGACACTCGCTAAATTTTCAAGATTTCTGCAAGGACAAGGCTGTCAAGAAAACGTGTTTTCTACACGTAGCACTTTGACACTTCGGTGGGTAAAACTTATTTCAGAAAAGTACTATCAGTCTGTCAGTCGGTACGTTTCTCTATCGGCCTGTCTAGCTCTATGTATGTATGTATGTATGTATGTATGTATGTATGTATGTATCTATCTATCTACTTATATATATATATATATATATATATATATATATATATATATGCATATATATTTGTCTGACTCTCTCTCTCTCTCTCTCTCTCTCTCTCTATCTATCTACTTGTCTGTCTGTCTGTCTATCTATGTATGAATGTACGTTTTATGTATTTATTCATCTATGTTTCTACTTATCTATGCAAATATTTGTGTGTGTGTGTGTGTGTGTGTGTGTGTGTGTGTCTGCCTCCCTCTCTCTATCTATATATGAGTATATATATATATATATATATATATATATATCACTCAATCTCTGACTGACTAACAACGTAGACAAAGTAATTATGTATGTATGTATGTATCTATATCAGTGTGCGCATGTTTGCATGTGGTGTATGTGTGTATTGTATGTGATAGCGAGAGAAAGAGAGAGAGAGTGTGTGTGCGTGTGTGCGTGTATCTGTGTGTGGTTGTATATGTGTGTGTGTGTGTGTATGTGTATGCGCGCGCGCACGGCGGTAATCTGTGTGCTTTCACATCGTTTTGTACTTTACAACTCGTACAAACGTGACAGGACTGTCATTGTTCCGAACAAGGAAAAATATTGTAATGTGAGTGGAGAGTGTTGTTGCCACGAGGCTCAGCGCTTCAACTGCGTCTGACACACGTTACTTTCGCGCCCTCGAACATAAGGTCACTATTCTCGTAGCAATGGATATATGTATATATGCGTGTGTGTATACACACACACACACACACACATATATATATATATATATGTGCGTACATATATATATATATATATATATATATATATATATATATATATATATATATGTATATATATATATATGTGTGCACATATATATATATATATATATATATATATATATATATATATATATATATATGAGAGGGATGACCACTAAGTGGACATCCATTATGCTAGATGTAGACCACATATGGTCTGACCACTAAGAAGAGATTGTTCTCAAGAAAATTCATCAAACGCCATCGCCTGCTAAAACTCTGAGTACCAGTTTTTTTGTGATATTTTTGTGATGTTTTTGCATCTTTAAAATAATGATTTCAAATTTTTGCCACAAGGTGAGGGTGTTTATTAAGTCGAATACATCGACCCTAGTGAGTATCTGATACTTACTGAATCGACAAACGAAATGATGAGCGGAAGGTCGACCTCTGTTGAATTTGAAATCAGAACGCAAAGACGAGCGAGATAACGCTACGCATTTTGCCCAACGTGCCCACGATTCTGCCAGCTCACCGCATACTTTTACTGCTAAATAATAAAGCATTTTACTCTATCTACGGTATTCGAGTACTATATTTTCCCACCTTTTTTCACATTTATGTGCTTTGATAGTTAGCTAGATGTATGTATATCTACATAAATCGATGCCTCTTTCTATGTGTATGTTTATGTGTATGTATATGTATACAGACACATGTATGTATGTGTGTTTGTTTGATCATGTGTGCGCGTGTTTGAAAATTATTGAATAAGATGTTAACAAGTCAAGAAAGCAATAGAGGACTCCATACAACTAATGCGTAACAGTAGAACATATTGTGTTATGTATATATATGCATACATATATATTTTTGTAAATATATAATTATATAAGTATATATATATATATATCTATATATATATATGTAAGTATATATATATATATACATATATACACATACCTATATAGATAATATATGTATATATATATATATATATATATATATATATATATATATATATATCCCCCCCCCCCCCATATATATATATATATATATATATATATGTATATATATATATATATGTATGTATGTATGTATGTATATATAGATATATATGTATATAAATCGGCTACCTTCGTGGAAATCTGGATACAGAAATACATCTGCAATTTCAAAGGGCAACAACAGCATTTGGTGACTAGATGTCACGCGCTCGGCGCCAGCGGCATATAAATAACAATACAAAGTTGGATCTTTACAAATCATTTGTCTTACCATCCCTGTTGTATTCTTGTAAAACGTGGACATGCTATGAAAGACATTTTAAATTGTTAGAACAACTCCATCAAAAATTCTTTCATCGCATTTTAGACATTAAATGGAGTTCTTTTACTCCAAACACAGCTATCCTTGCATCTGCAAGCATCACCTCAATTAAAGCTATGATTTTGAAAAACCAAATGAGATGGTGTGGCCATATTATTCGAATGGCGGATGAACGCATGCACAAACAGCTGTTTTATGGTGAGCTTGTAGGGGGTAAACGCTATCGGCGTAAACCTAAAAAAAGTTTAGGGACGGCATAAGGACTACTATGAAGTCACCTGGAATGGATTCAGAAGACATAGAAACCCTTGCTTCGGATCGAGCTGGTTGGCAAACAAAAGTGTGGAGTGGAATGAAAGCGTTTGAAGAGACCAGGATAACACATGCAAGACTCAAAAGAGATTTAAGAAGAATGTTACGGTCGAGAATTGAATCACAATGACTTTTTTTGTGAAAGACCATGCCTTTCTTTTGCTGGGCTTAAATCTCATTTGCGAACCCATGGAAAACGAACCTCCATCATCTATTCTGCCTATATGTCTGTGCACACCATTCAATGTAATGTATCCCAGAATGTTTGCAAATCTAACGGAGGCCTCAAAACACAGTTTAAGAAACACAACGATCAGAACTTATCTGCAGTTCTTGGTGGTCCAAATCGGGTATGCAATCTATGTGGGTGTCTTTTCAGAAAATAGTCTGGTTTAGAAAGCCACATCAGATGCCATGAGTGTTCTAAGGTGTAGGTACAGGAGGTGGGCAGACTCTGCATAAGGAGTAGACAACCACCATATATATATATATATATATATATATATATATATATATATATATATATATATATATATATATATATATATACATACACATATATGCATACATGTATATATACATGCATGCCTACGTACATGTATGTAGTCGTTGAAATATTTCAGTTCATTCCAGTCATAAATATCGTCCATTTTCGAGTGCCTTTTAAGCCATTAAATTTAGGCATGTTAGCATTTATGACAGAAAGAGAAAAAAAAAAAGGCAAGAAACAAAACAATACAACAATTACAACAAAAACAAAAACAAAAGTAAAATGCCTAAATATGACATTTTCTCTTTTCGTATAGAAAAATCTCTTTCAGAAATTGAAGAAATACAATTGGAATTTCGAGCAACATTGTGCAAAACGCTGCTGTGTACAAACATCGACTTCTATAATGCAAAATGAAATCCGTTATCTTAAGAGCACGAGCAACAAAACCATATCAGGTAGAAATCAACGAAAGAATAACAAAACCAACATGACTTGACAGAAAACTGTTAAATATGCCTTAAAGCCATATTTATTTTAACATCATATATTGAATTTCTTAACTGGAAATATAAATACATTGTATTGCCTTAATGTTGAGGAGTCTGGTTTTTGTTCCGGCATGTTTTATACAGTAACAAAAACAGCTGCTACTGACATATATGTCGCATTATGGCTATTGACACACACAAAAGTGTGTGTTGTGTACGTACGTGTGTGTGAGATGTATGTGAATATATATGCAAAAGTACATGTGATTATGGGTGTATGTGAGAGTGTGCATATATTTGTATATGCATGTGTATTAATATATATATATATATATATATATATATATATATATATATGCATGGATTTATCTGCACATGTTTTCTCTTTCTATCTACCGCTATCTATGTATATATAAATATATATATGTATATATATATATATATATATATATATATATATATATATATATATATATATATATATATATATATATATATATATATATATATATATATATATATATACATACATATGTGAATAGATATCTTTACATATATTTATTTATAATAAATTTGATATATTATATAATTCTATATGTTATATACTATGAAAGTCCAAACACACACACATACATTTATATATATATATATATATATATATATATATATATATATATATATATATATATATATATATATATATGTTTTTGTGTGTGTGTGTGTGAGTGTGTGTGTATGGGGGGGCGTGTGTGTGTGTTTGTGTGCATGTATTTCTATATAAACCTTACATATATATGCATATAGATGTGTTCGTATATCCATATTTACGCTGATATACACATATATGTACAAATGTATTTGCCATGTGTATATGTATGTGTATGTGTGTTCGCACTTATATATATATAATATAGAACAATACCATGTTGGCGCTGTACACTGTCTCATAATTCTCGAGACAGCAGCCCGTAAGGTATTGCAAACAATAAAATAAATCCGACATTCTAAATATATTGATTACATTTTCTGAACAGTGGATCTGTGTAAGCCTGTCCATCCATCTGTCTCTATCTATCTATCTATCTATCTATCTATCTATCTATCTATCTATCTATCTATCTATCTATCTATCTATCTATCTATCTATCTGTCTATGAATCTATACCTTTGCGTGTGTGTATATATATATTTATATATATACATATATATATTCATATATATGTATATACATACACACACATATATATATATAAATATATAACATTTCTCTCGCTCTCTCACCATATATATATATGTACATATATATATATATATATATATATATATATATATATATATATATATATATATATATATATATATATATATATACATACATATATATGTATATATATATATATATATATATGTATATATATATATATATATATATATATATATATATATATATATATATATGTATATATATATATATATATACGTACAAACATGCATACACACACACACTCACATTAGCAATGCATCTCGGTATTGCCCGCATGTGTTATGGCCTACAGCCACATTGTATTATTTGCTCCTTACCTATGGGCAGAATCGTCACAACAGATGTATAGTTAATGGCATAATGGAAGTTATTGTTTGTTTGAAAGGGGAAGGGAGAGGGTACAATTTGCATGGGTTTGCATGAAAGTGCTTTCTACTCTTAAGAAGGATCAGAAACCGCGTATTGTTTCATCGTATTGTATCTGCAGAAATCACGTTTACAACATTTTTATTTTCCCACATCCTCACCGCTGTTTCTTAATTTGTAAATTTTATCGAATTTTTTTTCGTTTTCTACGCAGAAAAATACAGAGATACTCTTTTACTCTTTTACTCTTTTACTTGTTTCAGTCTTTTTTGACTGTGGCCATGCTGGAGCACCGCCTTTAGTCGAGCAAATCAACCCCAGGACTTATTCTTTGGAAGCCTAGTACTTATTCTATCGGTCCCTTTTGCCGAACCGCTAAGTTACGGGGACATAAACACACCAGCATCGGTTGTCAAGCGATGTTGGGGGGGGAGGACAAACACAGACATACAAACACATACACACAGACATATATATATACATATATACGACAGGCTTCTTTCAGTTTCCGTCTACCAAATCCACTCACAAGGCTTTGGTCGGCCCGAGGCTATAGTAGAAGACACTTGCCCAAGATGCCACGCAGTGGGACTGAACCCGGGACCATGTGGTTGGTAAGCAAGCTACTTACCACACAGCAACTCCTACGCCTATATATATATATAATGCAATGATTTTGATTTTGGCTTATTTTGATACAATATTTATGTGTACATTTTCATAAATATTTGTCAGTAGAATTCTACACACGTGTGAAACATCGGACGAAAGTGAAATGTTAGAAGGAAATCGAAATATTGTCCTCAAAACCGTGCGACCCAACCTAGTTTCCGAGGTTATTTTAGTTGTAAAAAAGAGTTGTTGACTAGCAAAATTTCCTCTTTGCGTTGGGGGCTCAAATTTCGTCGAGTTTGATTTTTGCTTTTCTTCTCTTTCCGGTCAATGAACCGAATATCAGTTGAAGACATTCACTTACCTGACCTTGTGCCAAAATTTAAAATACAGGTAACGCATGTATTGAGGGCAATTTCGTTCTTTTTTTATATATCATTTCCATGTATACGTATGCATTGATAACTTAGATACGTTAGATAACTTATATATATATATATATATATATATATATATATATATATATATATATATATATATATATATGTATATGTAATATATATATATATATATATATATATATATACAAAGAAACTCAAGCGGTGGGAGTTACGTGCATTGTCTCTTAAAAAGTTGGTTTGAAGTGAAGGTTATCGAGTTTATACAGAAGCGATAATGATATATTTTTCTGGATTGTTTCATACCACATTATAAAAATAATTACAATGCGGAGTAGATAATGTATATTTATCAAATATTTTGCTCGTTAAGTGGCAAGTGATAAATACATAATTTAAAGTGTTGCGATGGCAACCAGTTTGTTTAGCACGAGATCTGTACCCATGTTTGCTTTGGTAATATAAAGCTGTCATGTCAGCTCATCAAGGCAATCAATATTTTCTTGTATTACCAATAGAGTCATAAATAAAAAGATAACGTAGATTTCGATCGACCAAAAGATATAGAAGAGACCAATTACCAAAGCAGAATTCTTCAAATGAGATCCAAAAACAGGCAATGATCACCGCTGAGATGTATATGTTGTGTTGGCCAAATAGACTTGGTTTAGAATCTAAAGATTTCTAATTCGAAACAACACACTTGTTACTCTGAGTGGCATTCTGGGTAAAATTTCATCTTATCCTTTGGTGTCCCACAAGAATATCGGAGACAGGATAACATGATGTACGGGAGGCTTAACATTTTCTCTTGTGCTTCTACATAGTCGTAACTCATCTATGTTATGCAGTATATAATCCTTAAGCATGTTTTTTTCTGACTCCGTTTCTTTTCGTTCTCTCTCCTTTTTCCCCCTATCAGTCGTTTCTTGGAAAGAGCGTGAGCTCGAAACGTCAATAACTTTTCCATTTTTCTCGAGCGTCAAACTAGTGCACTTGCTTGTTGTTCCTTCACCTTTCTTCGTCTTTTGTTTTCTGTAAATTTGAACAAACAATATATATATATATATATATATATATATATATATATATATATATATATATATATGTATACACACACATACACACACACACACACACACACACACACACACACACACACACACACACACGCACACACATATATATATATATAATAAAATACAATTATAATTATAATTTTATTTTATAGTATTATATGAATTCACCGTGATAAGTTTACTTTATATGTTGGCCACCAATAAGATTTTTTACGATTTTATCCTTTATAATTATTATTATTATTATTATTATTATTATTATTGTTATTATTATACAGACACGCGCACGTACACACACAAACACACACACATGCATAAAGAGACACACATGCATAAAGAGACACACATGCTTAGAAAGAGACATATGTGCGCACACACACACACCAGCACACAGGCACGCACACACGCACACACACACACACACACACACACACACACATACACACACACACACACACACACACACACACACACACACACACACAGAGGCCTTGTGCCTCAGCACGGTATGTTTTGTACTAGTTTTCCCTTACAAGTCTTCGATCGATCGACCTGAGACGAGGGATGAAGCAGATTTCCGATTTCGCCACACATTCAAAGAAAATATCGCAATACAAAAGATGTGAAGCAAGAATGTCTGGCACACACAGGCAGACATATCCATCCATGTTCTTGTGGTGTTTTACTACTTGTTACGTGTCGTTGGACTGCGGCTATCCTGAGGCACGGATTTTCAAGGATTATAATCAAAGGATCTGTTTACCCCAGTACATAATCCGATACTTAATATCCTGTATTAATACCGATATTATGACGCCACAACGAAATATCGATCTCTTTGTATCCAACAGTTACGTATAATTTGTCTTCTTTACTTTACTTTACATATGGTTATATCATGTGCAATAAGGATGATAATGGAGATACTACTGCTGCTGCTGCTGCCGCCGATGATGATGATGATGATGATGACGACAATGACGACATGATGCTGATGATACGACGATGATGTTGATGGTTGTAACTATTGATTCCATTTCGCAAATGTTTTTGCTATTTTCGTTGTCGTCATTGTCGTGACGGTAAACGTCGTCATCGTTGGTGTAGCTGTTGTTGTTGTTGTTGTTGTTGTTGTTGCTGTTGTTTTTGTTGCTCTTCTCGTGTAGGTCTATAATGGTTTGTGACAATGAGTATAATGTCATTATGACAAGGTGACAAGACGGAGAGAAAGGTAGAAGGATAAGAAATAATCCAGTGCTTTTAGCATAAATGGAGGGAAATGACAGTTCCGATAAAATGGAGCTGTAATGTGCGAGGAGAACAAGACTTACGCACACTTAGTTATATGTATGTTTATATGCGTATATTTATATATGTATGCGCACACACAGATACACACACACACACATAATTAATAATATATATATATGTGCGTTTGTTTATGTAGGTACTTATATCCACCCAACCTTCCATCCATCCATCCATCCATCCAGCCCGCTATCTCTATCTCTCTCTCTCTCTCTCTCTCTCTCTCTCTCTCTATATATATATATATATATATATATATATATATATATCACACTCCCGCCTCCCACTCAGGCGCACAACTGTTTGTGCATGTGTATGTATGTGTATGTATATATATATATGTGTGTGTGTGTATCTGTGTATGTATTTACTTATTCAAGTATATATATGTATATATATATATATATATATATATATATATATATATATATATATATATATATATATATATATATATATATGTACACATACATATATTCTATTAATTATACGAAGACAAATATGAACTGAACTAAGAGAGTAGTACATAAAATATTTAATTTTTAAATGTGACAGGCAGTTCGATGTTTTGCCAGAGAGATGTTCTCATCTTGATAAAGGTGCATTTTAAGGTATCTTCAAGTTTAATGCATGCATACATGTCTGTCCGTCCGTATGTAGGTATGTCACTCTTAGTGCAACTGGTAACATGTGCACTCGTGAAGCCGGCTGCATATTTGAGCTGTCAGCAACTAAACAGGGAAATCTGTCAAATGACGGTCATCCAACGGATACGAGTGGGACACAAGTAGCATTGTTCAAAATAAAAACTGGTATTTTTATACCTAAAAATGTCTCGTATAATGGTAGCCATTCAATGGAGAACACTGATAATTGTATTATAATATTTCAATAGGTTGTTATCGCCCAAGCCATGTGTCTTGCCCCTGACATGAAACTTAAGTAGTTTGTTACTAATAATATACTGCATCCCCAAAACTTTTAAACGCCCAACTGTACCAAGTGCTTATTTATTTTGAAGCTATATATAAACACATACATGACACTGATCGCGTAAGTTAGTAGTTCGACTAAAAGAAATCGATAAAATAAATAATAGACTTCTCAAAAAAAAAACAGTATTTATATGTACTCGACAGAATGAACTTTTCAAGGAATTGCTACAGCATGGGCGATAAATTATTTCTTAAAGAATATCAGAATATTCATCTATGTAAGAATCTGTGTATAACTATATATGTTTGTATATATGTATGTATATATGTGTCTTTGTGTGTTTGTGTCTGGATGTATGTGTGTGTATATGTATATATATATATATATATATATATATATATATATATATATATATATATATATATATATATATATATATATATATATATATTATATATGCATAAATATATATATATATTTATATACATACAAACATAAATATATATACATACAAACAGACACACACACATATTTGTGTGTGTATGCGTGTGTGTGTGTGTGTGTGTGTGTGTGCATGTAGGTGTGTGCGTGTATGTATGTATAAACATATATTGCGAAAGAAGGTACTCCTTGAAAACTATATATGTGAAATATATGTCAATATATTGGCATTCATATATGCATACTTCCTAGATATTCCTACATACAAACGACAATGCATTTACACATAGACCGACGCAGAGAACAAACACACACATACACACACACACACACACACACACACACACACACACAAAGATGCACATGCATACACCCATATAATACATAAATGTACAAAAATGCGTTGCTCATCAAATGCTGTTGCGAGCCAGCTAAAAAGCAACCAGTTTCAACAAGCAACTCCCCCACACTCTCCCCCTTCTCATACTCCTCCGCAACGTTATTATTATTATTATTATTATTATTATTATTATTATTATTATTATTATTATTATTATTATTATTATCGTCGTCGTCATCGTCATCCTCCTCCTCCTCATCATCATCATCTATACTGACAGAGAACTATTTGGCTCTGCTTCAAAATAGATCTTCCTCTCTTCTGCGCTTTGAGCCAAGTAAAATATGACATTTCACACGTCCTCCATATAGCTGACGGCTTTTTGTCATTGGCACTATTCCGCCGATAATTAAGGGACTTTTTGCAAAGGATGCAAGAGATGATGCTATTTGGGCGACATATGGTTCCTTTGTTTTTCTGCTCTTCACCATTAACTGTTATTGTTCCTCTTCTTGTTTTTGCTTTTGTCATTATTGTTGTTGTTGTCGCTGTTACTATTATTATTATTTCTTTTTTTCATCGATATGAGGAAGATTAAGAAGAATATCGTCACCACCGCCACCACCACCACTACCATCTGGTCAGCTATATACCAACTTTTAGACATTTAAAAGCAGCTCATCTCTCTCTCTTTCTCTTTCTCTTTCTCTCTAAGTAATTACATATATATATATATATATATATATATATATATATATATATACAGAAATATACATATACTGGTATGCTAATATATGCAGATATATAGGCATATTTTGAGTTTATGCGTATATATATATATATATATATATATATATATATATATATATATATATATATACATATATATATGTATATACATGTATGTATATATGCATACATACATATATATAATCATACATACATAGAAGTATCTCTCTCTCTCTCTCTCTCTCTCTCTCTTTATCTATGTATCTATCTATGTATCTATCTATCTATCTCTCTATCTCTCTATTTATATTTTTCAATCGATAATAAGATGGCTGGAAATAGCTTGTGGAATAATATGTGATTTGAAGTCGCCAACTTACATTCATTTTCATGTTATTTATGATCTTTGTATGTACATTTAAATTATTTACTCCATTCTTATTTTTTTAACTCCACACACTTCACTGCTTCTGTCTGTCTGTCTGTCTGTCTGTCTGTCTGTCTGTCTGTCTGTCTGTCTGTCTGTCTGTCTGTCTGTCTCTCTCTCTCTCTCTCTCTCTCTCTCTCTCTCTCTCTCTCTCTATATATATATATATATATATATATATATATATATATACAATGTACATTTATTCAAGATATTTGTCTTTATGATCAAGGCTTAGTTTCTTTGGCTACTGTTATTTCTAGTGCCCCTTTGTCTTTTCCACTGCTGTTCTTCACTCCTATGCGATTGATGCTACGCATTCGCTACTTGTATTGGAAAGCAGTTATTTGCCAATCTATTCTCCTGACAAAGCTTGTTTCTCGTTAATGTTTATGTGCCTCCTCTACGTTAGATCGAACCTATCTCCTTGATAACATTAAAACTATTACGTAATCCCGAGCCCCCACAAACGGCTGTCGAACTTTAAATACCATACCTCCATCCCTTAGTTTTCACTATATTTTGTAGTCCATGTAAGTGCTTCCTAGGGCTAAATAGCAGTAGTATTATTCCCTTTCATGGGACTGTCACGTTAAGTTGACAACATACCACCACATTATCGTCTTACAAGTGTATAAAGCTCTCTGAGAGATTTAGAAATGTATTATTTCTATATGTATATATAGTCACAGGAGTGGTGGGAAGCTTGCGTTCCAACCACATGGTTCTGGGTTCAGAACCATGTAGTTCTATTGCATTAGAACCTTCTACTATAGTTTTCGGTCGACCAAAGCCTTGTAGACGGAAGCCGAACGAAACCGTCGTATGTATATATATATATATATATATATATATGTGTGTGTGTGTGTGTGTGTGTGTGTGTGTGTGTGTGTGTGTGTGTGTGTATGCGTATGTATGTATATATCTACGTGTCTGTGTGTGTGTGTGTTCGCCTCCCCCACCCAATCATCGCTTGACAAGCTGTATTGGTGTGTTTATGTCCCCCGTAACTTAGCGAATCTATACAAGAATCGATAAACTGACTATAAGGCTTTAAATAAGTGTCCTGAGGTCGATTTGTTTGCCTAATACTGCAGGATGGCCGCAGTTAAATGGCTGAAGCAAGTAAATGAGTATCCGACAGAAACAATACATTAGTTGTTGGTGGGGACATAGGTATTTATTTATGCAACCACAAAGCGCTACCAAATATCTTCAGGTCTTATAAGCTAATACGTTGCCCCGCCTGTGTTAGAGATAGGATTCAATCACTTTTTAAACGTTGTATTTGTTTTTCCTACAGATTTTCTATAAAAACCATAGCCAGCACTGAAAGTTCGTAAAGATATATTTCAAAATTTATAGACATAATGTATATATTCAGACACACAGACACACACGTGCTCGTGCACGCACGCACGCACACGCACACACGCACGCACACACACACACACACACACACACATACATACAGTTGAAATGTAGAGAAAAACAAAAGACGAAGACAGGTGTATGAACAACACGCAAGTGTATTAGTTTGTCGCTTGGTAATATGAAAAAAATCTCTCTCTCTTTCTCTCTCTCTCTCTCTCTCTCTCTATATATATATATATATATGTATACACATATATATATACACACACATATATATATATATGTATATATACATAATTTTATATATAAATATATAGGTATACACACATCCATCAATATATATATATATATATATATATATATATACATGCTTATATATATATAGAAACATACATGCATACATATGAATATGCATTTTGGTTTGAATAAACGCACAAACACACAAACGCGTACACACGCACATATAAATCAACTGATGGTTCTCTTGTTTATTGAGGCCATATTTTCATAATACGATTTTCACTGGTCTTAAGCAGGCACAACCAAGTGGTAATACTGAGTTGAGTTTTGACACCGTCGATGAACTAGCTAATAACCTTGTATGTAATAACATATAATATATAACGTCATATACAATGTAATAACTTATGCACACTAAAGATGAATTCCCGTCTGGTAGTCTGACAATATAAATTGAAGTATATTTTTTTGCTTGAAAGGCTAAATCATATTTCCTATCATCAATAATGACTTTTTGTTGCTTCTATATAATTATTTGCAATATGGCGTTGTTTTATCCGTTGGCGTATGGCGTGATATATTCGTTCATATGAATAGAAGTCTACGTCTGTTTTCACTATCCTACAGCAACGAAAACAGGATTTATTGTAGCATAAACCATCATTCCCTACAGTAGCTTGCAAAACATATTCGTATGTGGCCCAGACAGGAAGATAAAGGCACATTTCTGTGAAACAATACGCTGGCATATGTATGTATGTATGCATGTATCTCTCTATCTCTCTATGCAAGTATGTATATATACGTATGTGTGTGTGTGTTTATAACGACATTTGTATATACACACCATATATAGATATATAAATTACAGACAGGTAGTCCCTGTGTAGAATACACTTCATAGTGCTCAACAGATTTCAATTTGATGAGATAGAGAAGTAAATTTAAGGATAAGCAAGTTAGCCAAGTTGATATCCAAAAATTATCAAATACATTTAAGTCAAAAAATGTACGTATATTTACATATAAAAACATCCGACTTACAGAGAATAGAAACGTTTTCAGGAAATGAAGAGTTTGAATATGTATTTTACGAGTCTAGCAGCTGTTTCTAGGGCTTGGGTGTTCAAAATAATGATTGTGAAGGGATCAATCATTAGATAATACCTGCCTCTGTCTTCAGGGAAGAAATTTACATTTGAGGTGTTGACAGAATAGAGTCTAAAGATACACTCGGGCATAACAATCTTGATTTAAAAAGAAATATTCCAAACTTTTGTCTTCGGCTGTATATATATATATATATATATATTCGCAATAACTATAACTATGGAGAGTATGCAGGTCGATACATACTAAAACAAACTCTCTGTTTCGCACCATTGTCTCAAGCCACTTTGAGAGAATGATGCACTTTGAAAACAAGCACACAAACATACACACGCACACACACACTCACACACACGCACACACATACTCACACACACACACGCACATATACACAGACGCATATGCGTGTGTGTGTGTGCGTATACTGCAATCCATCAACTATCGCGAGTGTTACGTTCCAAAAGCCCCTGGGACGGGTGAACCGCAATACGCCGAAGGATTACTGTATATATATATATATATATATATATATATATATATATATATATATATATATATATATATATATATATATATATATATATATATATATATATAATCACACATATTCAGAATACTTTAGTGAATATAAAGAGAATATTTAAGATGCTCATATCTAAATTGCCGCTGGTCGTAGGTATGCATGATCATGGCTCATCTTGCTCTACACAATTCGTATAGCAATATGTATATTTCTGTGTGAGCATATATGCGACAAAAAAAAACAATCTTAAAGGCGGACTCCAGCATGGGCGCAGATCAGCGACGGAGAGTAGTGTTTAAAGAGTACAGCGTATACGCATTATTACCTTTGAATATATATTTCTCTGTACTGTTGCTGTGTGTGAGTGTGTGAGTGTGTGTGTTTGCATGTATGAGTGTGTGACTGTGTGTGTATTGGGCTCTATAGGACGTTGGAGAATGTCTTAAGCGCATTAAAAACTCCGAGAGAAATTATTTGACGTTGGCAAATTGTTTGGAATTTAGTAAGGTCGTAATGAAAAGTAATTACACGGTAAATTGGATGTGAATGAGGTTTGATCCCTTGGGACTAACTGGGCACTAATTGATGTAATTCTGTTCGCATTACCTAACTAACACTTGGAAAATAATCACAATACAGGAAGGCACATACACACATGCAGACATACGTTCTTCCATACATACATGTATACTTCTATACTCCTGTAAAGATGTATAAGTACTTCTATACACAGTTAAATACGTAGATACATATATACTCGCGTACATACATGGGTACATTCATTGCATGTATATATATCTATATCTATCTATCTGTCTATTGATATATATATATATATATATATATATATATATATATATATATATATATATATATACATGGATACATACATACATACTCGCAAACAACATTTATACATTCATTGTATCTGATAAGTAATATATATATATATATATATATATACAAACACATATGTATATATATATATATATATATATATATATATATATATATATATATATATATATATATATATATATATATATATATATTCATACATATATATGTGTGTGTGTACGCATACATAAAATTGCATTCGTGCGTACATAGTATTACCTATATACAGATATAGATACTTGCATACATACATCCATGGATACATACATATGTGCATACTTGTATATGTACATGTTTATATATACACACGCAAATACAGAAATTGATATACACATATGGACTTCGACCTACAAATATTCCCATTTATGCAGCATCCAGGAATTGCTATATATGGGCGCATGCACTGGCACGCACACACACACACGCACACAACCTTATATGCCACAGAATCGTAGAAAGAACGAAGAATATTATAGCACACTGAGGCATTGATAAAAAGCAAAAACTAAGAAAAGAAAAGAAAGAAAAAGAAAGAAAAATAGAGGGAAAGCAAAAAGGAAATTGGTGCTGAACCGTCCAAGAGTGCCAAACAATCAAAACAGTCTGTGTTGACGGTTAGCCAGATAATCTCGCCATGCTGTCTTCGATTCGTAATCTAAGCTGAGTCTGACAAAAATGTTTAACTTCAAATTGGTCCATAGATGTCTTGAGAGATGTAAATAGATGCGGGAAGAGATGCTGTTCATTGTTCTATGTAACAAATGAGTAGCAGAATTGATTTCCTAATCATGTGATGCAATTAAATGAAGCATAACATAAGACATTTCCTGTTGCGAAAACTTTTTACCCGCTGAGAATATTTTGACTTTCCGAAACTATATATAACCTTTTTAACTTGGAGTAACTTTAATAAAACAAACTAAATGATTGTCTTTTAGCCAATGTTAATTAAAAAACAATCCCAGCGTAAGTTTATTAATTTCGTTAAAGTTTTCGCTGTGTTTAATGTTTTATTTAAGGGAAACCGAAGCGTGAAATTAAAATGCTAGGAAACGCTGTGCGTTAAGAACAAACGTGAAATATTGATTTTCAAATAGTATCATGTTTATATATTTTAAGGGTTATATTGTGTGAGAATAAGTGACCCTCAGCACAAACAGACATACATGAGATTTCTTCGATCGCTAAAAATAGCACCCAGATAGCCCTCAAATAGGAATGTATTAGATAAAGAAAATATTCACTGGATAAATTCGTTGAATCTTCATTCAGTAGTTTCGTTCATTAAACTGCGGCCATGCTGGGGCAACACTTTCACGGGTTTAGTCGAACAAGTCGATTGCATGCTCATTTTCTAAACGTGGTGCTTATTCTTTTTGACGAAACGCTAAGTTACAGTTACGTAAACAAAGCAACACCGGTAGTCAAGTGGTGTCGGTGGACAGTGGACAGTTAAATACACAAATAAATACACTCATAGAGATAGATAAATATATAGGCATATATATATATATATATATATATATATATATATATATATATATATATATATATATATATATATATACATTTACATACACACACACACACACACACACACACACACACACACACACACACACACATATATATATATATGGTGGTTGTCTACTTATGCAGAGTTTGTTCAAGCAGAGGCAATGCTCCAGTATGGCAGCCTGTCAACTGACTGAAACAAATAAGAGAATAAAAGAATATGCATATAGCAGTTCGACAAAAGGGGCCGATAGAATAAGTACTACGGCCATGCTGGGGCAATATCTCCCTTTCTTTCAACCTCTTTTTTTCCCAATCCTTCGCCATGCTAGACCTCTAAAATCTACAAGTTTTTTTCATTCTCTCTCTGTCTATTTTCTCTTCTGTTTAAGAGCGTAGGCTCGAAACGTAAAACACATTTTCATGTTTCCCAAGCGTCAAACTAATACGCTTGTTTGTTATTCATACACCAGTCTTCGTCTTACCTTTTTCTATAAACTTCAACTATATCTATCTATCTATCTATCTATCTATCTATCTATCTATCTATCTATCTATCTATCTATCTATCTATCTATATGCGTACGTGTGTATGTATGCGTTTATGTACGTGAAAACTATATGTATATATATGTGTGTGCATTCATTTGCACATGATCATAAACCTAAATATATTATCTATCATATAAACCCGCCTCGAATTCAATATATGTTTTATAGTATTTATGACGTACGATCAGAGCAACTTAAACAAGGAATGAATACTGAACTCACACATGAGACTAAGAACTCGTATCCAGAATTAAATTAAGCAACCCGTCTCTTCGTATACTTTCATAGAAGCTTGTGGACGTATCAAATAAATTTAAGACTATATGTCTATAAGGCAAAATACGTTACATAAATGAAGAAAACTGCTTATACAATGTATGTAACGCATATGTAATTATAGCAACCCGACGCCATTAAACAAAACGATGCTTGTTCGGAGTTATATAATGAAATATTAAATTGTTGCTTATTTACATTAGCAGTCCTGGTAAATGACTCGAGAGGCTTGTGCGTGAATCCTGTACGAACTTACGCAAACACGTTTCCACATCGATTAGATTCGAATCAACGAATATAATAGGAATACAGGTAAATACATTTAAACGTAGATAAAGTATCTAAAAAGGATATTTTTGTTTTTCTTTTTAGTTAATATCATATATTATACTTTTACGTGTATTTAGTAAATGAGGATAGGTTAATATGGAAATACATCCGTGGATTTTACAATTACAAGAGTTTTAGGCGAATTTCACTGTGGCCTACTTAATTTATAACATCTAAGCGTTGAAAACTACATATCAGTTCGCTGCACTTTTTTGTATAAGATTTTAGATATGATAAATACGAACGTCCATATATGAATACAGGCGCATGGGTGGCTGTGTGGTAAGTAGCTTGCTTCTCAACGACATGGTTCCGAGTTCAGTACCATTGCGTAGCACCTTGGGCAAGTGTCTTCTATTCTAGCCTCAGACCGACGAAAGCCTTGTGAGTGAATTTGCTAGACGGAAACTGAAAGAAGCCTGTCGCATATATATATATATATATATATATATATATATATATATATATATATATATATGTGTGTGTGTGTGTGTGTGTGTGTGTGTTTATGTTTATGTGTCTGTGTGTGTGTATGTGTGTGTATGTGTGTGTGTACATTCGCACACAGAGATATGCAAATAGATATCGATACATACATACGTGCATATGTATGAATATGTATATGTATGTGTTGTGCGTGTGGTGTGTGGTAAGGTCGTGGTGTGTGTTGTGTGTAAGTGTGTGTGCGCTTTTACGCGTGTGTGTGTGTTTGTACATAGGTGTATGAGTTTCTCACTTTCTGTAGCAAGCCACATATTTGTATATTGGAAAGAATAACGCTTTCATTATCTAGGGATTGAATGCAGAGAATGGGCGGCGTGTTTCGGTATTTTTAGAACCTCATCAGTGAGTCATAAGTTTTCTCAAATTGACAAAAATAGGAAGATGATAGCAACGAATAAAATCAAGAATATCGAAAAGATAGCACAAATGTAGAAATAATTTCATGAGTATCCTAGTTTACCTATTTTCCCTCTTTTATTAGACTCAGCTCGAGAGCTGTGGCCATGATGGAGCACCCTCAATTGATGTTGCTACACCTTCATTAATTCTCCATTACTAATTGGCATTTGATGGACGAGGGGGTTTTATGCCCTCAGATGCACTTCTTGACGCGAAGCTGGTCCATTGGGGACTTTTCAACGTAGGAGATGGAGCTTTTTCTTAAAAATATACCAAAATGCAGAAGGTCTCTCAAATACATCGAAAAGTCGAAAAGAATATGTACACGTATAATATATACACGTGTGTGTATTTTTTGTGTGTGTATTTTTTGTGTGTGTATTTTTTGTGCGTGTAGTATATATATATATATATATGTATTTATGTATGTATTTATATATGTACAAAAATGAACAATATAAAATTATTAAAAGTGGTTACAATGTTTCCATACACTTTTTAACAAAGTTCCGGAATGCATTATGGGAAACATACTGACTTAACAAATAAATCAACCAAGGTGGAATGAACGAATAAATAAGTAAATATTGAAATATAAATGGAGAAATAAAATAAAATAAATAAAAATATAAAAATAAAAATAGAAAAGAATTGTATTGAGAAAATTGATGAATAACGGACACAGTTCATTTCTTAATAAAACATGAGTGATATTAAAATTGGAGTAATTTCATTCCCATGTGAATTTCCCTTATACAGACGACAGGAAGTCCAATTCGATTTGGTTTTCTCAGAGGTGATATAGTAAATGAATATTTAATAAAAGACATTTTACTGGAAGAAAACTTGCATGCACAAACGGACGATCCGATTATTCTAATGGTGATATTCAGAGTCGAACACAATTACTTAATTTTGATATCCTTCCTCATTTCGATAATACATAATAGCAGACAATAATTTTCTACCGGAAACTTGTGATTTGCTGAATGGTGACACAGAATGTATAGGCAATTTTCAGCATGTATATATGTGAGTGTGTGTGTGTGTGCGTCTGAGTGTGTGTGTGTGTGTGTGAGTGTGTGTGTAGATATATATTCTTCATAGAAACACGCATTCGCGCTCACACGCTACAAATTGATATATATATATATATATATATATATATATATAATGACTTTATATGTATGTATGAGTAAATAACTAGACATGAACACGTACTCATATATGTAGATAAATAGATGTATATATATATATATATATATATATATATATATATGGTTTGCTGAAAGTTAATGTTTTTCTAGCGCGTCTAATTTCGTATGCTTCTATCTTATGTTAGTTATATATATGCACCGTTATATATATATACATTTATGCTTGCATATATATGCATATATATATATATATATATATATATATTTGTATGTGTATAAAGTATTCATGAACTACATATAATGCATAAACATATACTTACATATATTCATACTTATATCTCTTTGTCTCTTAATTTATCATTATTCATCAATCACTGAAATGTATGTGTGTGCGTGTGTGTGTTTGTGCGTGCGTGCGTCTGTGTATATAGGAATATATATATATATATATATATATATATATATATATATATATATATATATATATATATATATATATATATATATATATATGAGTGTGTATATCTACATCTATATCAATTTATCTATTTTACTATATATATATATGTATGTATGTATGTGTGTGCGTAATATCTCTTGACTCGTGATCTAGGAAGACTTCAACTCAAAATTCTCATCAATGCAAAAATCTCATCAATGAAAAGATCTCATTAATGGGCCAGCAACTTTCAAGTCCATTATACCTGATAGATTATGTCCACCCTATTCACATTATCCAGAAGGCACGCAGTCTCATGAATGGGGGAGAATCATGATCTCCCGTTGAAGTCAATGGTCTCTATACTGTCCGCTGCCATTTCGCACATATCTGTTTTCCTATCAGAGTGACTTCCTCTGAGAGACACGCTTTAGCAAACCTTAGTGGTGCTTCTCTCAGAGGAGCGACATTCCAATAATAAACACACCCACTGCTTCTATTCCATTCCTGCCTGATCAATCATCAATTAGCTAACCATTTAACCTATTATCTAATTGGTTGTTTAATTTATCATTATTCATCAATCAATTATTTTTTGTCAAAGTTCCCTCGTCAATATTTGCAGCATCTTCAAGGATATAGCTATGCCTTCTCTTGTCGAGGACGGTTTCAGCTCCGTCGATCTCAGAGTTTTTTTCTTTGATATATATAGATGTATGGGTATGACCTAGAAGGTACTTGAGAGTGTGGTTGAAAATTCGTATTGATCTGTGTATGCGCTCTGATTTTTGTTACTGTGTGTGCGAATTGGTTATCGTGCGATAATTAGGTGAAAGATAAGCGGAACATGCACGTTCGATAAGGTCATCTGTACACAGAGGAAATCTTTCTATGTTCCCAGATGATCTAAAGTGATCTATAAAACTGGAAGTGTAACACACTGTTTAAAATATATGGAGAGCGAATGAGGGACTCGACCACACAATATATTGGGGGAATTGCCAGAAGTATAGCGGAGAGAAAAGAAGCTACAGGAACGGATATGTGATTAGAAACCCATGTCGGAGAGACGACACAAACACACGCACGCACACACTTCCACACACACACACACACACACACACACACACACAAATATATATGTATGTGTATGTGTGTGTATGCGTAATATCTCTCAACTCGTGACCGAAGCATCCTAAGATTAACAATGACGGTATAGTACACAACACAGGCAGGGAGATGCTTTTGATACAACCATATGATCAAACTTTACGATGGATAAGAATTAGACTAACAAATGCATAGACGCACCACTTAATAGAGATAACACACCGCCATCACTACCGCCACAAAAATTTGTCAACAACTAGTTATGAGATTCGAACCCATATCCTGCAAAGACTACGGCCTTGTGAGTATTTCTGTTGTTGTAACGGCAACTCTACGTTCGAAAAAAATATCGTCTTCTTATTTGTATCGTAGAATATATATTAATATATTTATGAACATATCTCTCTGTATATATATAAGCTACTTCTTATCTACACACCTACCTTATATATATACATATATATATATATATATATATATGTATATATATATATATATATATATATATATATATATATATATATATATATATATACATACATACATCCCCCCACCCCCAAGAAAAATAAACGAAGAACAAGCACAAAAAACAACAACCTGAGGACGTGGTACATGCAAAGCATTAGCAGACCCTCAGGAAATGAAAGAATGATAGTTTAACATTTCGAGCAAAGCTCTTCATCAGAAACAGAGGAAAGTCCAATACAAAAAGAAAATAAAGGGAAAAAATTCGCCAATGATTCACATGTGGTTTATATATATATATATATATATATATATATATATATATATATATATATATATATAATGATGTTAGGTCATACATCTGGCTGGCAGGGAAAATTATGAATTTTAAAACAGAATGGTAGCTCAGTATATGCTAATATCATTTTATGTTTGGCAAATAAAAAGTAGAACTGACAACGATAGAATAAATGTTAATTAGATACAAACATATTAATGCAGCTGATGAAATAAATGAAGGAATGGCTTTAATATGGAATAGATTTAGTGAAGTGACGAAAGAAAGAATGAATTGGAAACTAATATTTACTATATAAAAGTCAAGTAAATGTGATATGCCGTTAGCGTGTTTAAAAGAAATCCAAATTATTATGTTGACATAAGTTCTAAGTATGTAGATACAAGAAAGAGCTGCAAGAAATTTAGCGAATTTTCTAAGTCTTTTAAAGAGAGAATAATATTGAAGCGAAGGAGTGTAAAATCGAGAAATTAACATAGTTATTTACCTATTTTTGATATTGTTTATACATTTATTTGTTTGGCATCAACAATACCATTATTTGCAAGCTGCTGCTACTAATATAATCACCAGAGTAAAACGGGGTCACGGCCAGTCTACGTAAACAGATATGTCTTTCTCTGTATACTGTATAAGATGGGTTTTTGCGCTCGAAATACATAAACGTTTTTCTTTCTTTTTTTGAACTTTCATCCCTGCATTCTTAGAGGCTTCCCCCCGTTTCCCTTTCATTTATTATTCTGCGTTTAGAATTTTATCTTCATTTAATCTTATCTTATTTAGATTTCATTTATTTCTTCATTCGTTAACACACATGTGGGAAGTTTGACTGGTGACTGTTGGTGCTGCCACCTACAATTGCTTTCGGAGTAAGTGAGTGAGAGAGAGAGAGAGAGAGAGAGGGTGGGGGAAGAGATCTTACTTAGAAATAATAGAGAGGCTGGAGTTTTCCTTGAAGGGAAGAGGACCGCTGTGGGTTTCATTCCTTACTGTATTTTAATTTTTTCCTACCCCTAACTTTCACCTAATTCCTACCATTTCCTTCGGTATTCGCACTGTTTTCTCTTAATCCTTTGTTCTTTCACTCTTTCCACGCCAATTCGTCTTTTATCGTCAATATCTTTTAAATTTTTGATTGACCTTACCGATATTGTCCTTACCCTCTCTGTTGTTGTCTAGATTTTTTATAATTACTGGTGTTGTTGGTACATATATGTAGTCTTTTATAACTCCCATTGCTAGTACTTCTGCCTACATGTATTTGTGTCTGTGTCTGTCCCCCCATTATCGCTTGATACTAACCTTACAAAGAATAAATCCTGGGGTTAATTTGTTCGACTAAAGTTGGTGCTCCAGCATGGCCCCAGTCAAATGACTGAAACAAGTAAAAGAATAAAAGAATATATACATACATTACGCACATACCCACACGCATATAGAGATGTATACGCATACATTGGTTAAATGTTCATCCTATATATATATATATATGAATATTGAAGTGTCCACTATTCTTTGAATTCGAAGTATAACATTGCGTACACGAGTACATTTGTGTGCGTGTTTGATGTGTGTGTGTGTTTCTTGTGTGTGTGTGTGTGTGTGTGTGTGTGTGTGTGTGTGTGTGTGTGTGTGTGTGTGTGAGTGAGAGAGAGAGAGAGAGAGAGAGAGAGAGAGAGAGAGAGAGAGAGAGAGAGAGAGAGAGAGAGAGAGAGAGAGAGAGAGAGAGAGAGAGACTGACGAAATAGAATAGCTTAAATGACTGACTTAAAACAGTGTTGTTGTGTGGTTGTTTACGTGTTTCTGTTTTTTTTACTTGCCTGCTTTTTTTTTCCCCTTTCGTCTATCTTTTTACTTTGTATATTAATTGAAGCTGACACCTTCACTCTTTGTCTGTTTTTTTTTGTTTTCCTCGTTTACCTTTTTCTCTCTTATATTTCCTTACACCTTCGACGCTTTCGCACACCTTTCTAGACGTTTACTTCTCACGTGACACAGCTGATTGACGTTGCGAAAACATTTTCGCAATGAATGTTAATATTCATCTAATTAATCAATAATATATGCAATTGCTATACGCACTTTAGTAGAAGCGTGCATACACACTATGTGGTGGTATCATTTATCTTTTAATTGTTTCACTCATTCGACTCCGGCCATGCTGGGGCACCGCCTTGAATTTTTAGTCGAGTGAATCGACTCCAGTGCTTATTCTTTTAAGCCTGATAGTTATCGATATCTTTCGGCGAACCGCTTCGTTATGGAGATGTAACCATAGCAACAGTAGTCGTCAAGTTGAACAAATGACATTTGATGAGGCGAATGCCTGGATATGAAAGTATATGAAACTATTCCTTAAAATACATGAACCATTTTGAAACGTCCGTTAAGAGATTATACCTGAAAAGACTAGTAGAGGCGTAAGAGTTAATCCTGACAGGTGAAAATGGTTATAGTTTACACAATGGTTGATGAAGTAAAATAAAATAATGGAAATCAAAGAGGAAGTCAAAGTGTAAACAAACATTCTAGAGCCGCCACAAGGAAAGAAAGACAAGGTCACTAAGTGGAATTAAAATGAAAGATATAATTATATTTAAGACAAAAGATGACAAAGAATAATTGAATTTTAGGTTGAGTGACACGATTGGTAAATACGCTTCATAGAGCCAGGGGAAATAACGAGATATTATTTACCTTAAAATAAATTTTAGAAAGTCGAGTCAAAAGGGACAAAAA
>NC_142951.1:2551063-2553563 GCF_046866305.1 Octopus bimaculoides
CACCCAGATATATATATAGGTCAATCTTTAAGAAACCGCTTGCTCTGCGTGCTTTAGCTTCGTTACTATGGCAACAGTCCACATACTTCATCAATTTCGTCTGCCGAACCAAATGTACTTAGAAAGTTTTCGTCGGCTTGAGACTATAGTTCCGGACATTTTCTTCAGTTACACGCAGTCAGACTGAACCTGGAACCAAGTGGCCGGAAAGCAAGATTCTTGCCACGCAGCCACACCGATGTACACATACGATTGTGCTCTGGACGTTTACTCGCGAGATTACAGAAAGAGATGTTTGATGGAGGTACCACGCAATCAGATCGAACTAGAAATCACGCGTCTACCAAACGAACTTATTAACCACACAGCCTTGCCAGTACCAACTAGCGAATACAAGGATAGATTTATTGATAACGTTGTTTAGTTGTGTAGACATTATATAACATGTCGTGCGTGTTATATATTTTATGGTATGAAATAAATCGGATCCATGTATCGTTCGGATAGAAAAGCTCCATAGATTAAGTGTGCATATAGCGTGTTGAGAGACAGGAAATCCGGATTAACATAGACAAGTTAATGACGCTGATGACGATAATATAAACTCCCATTTGCTACACTGAACACATAAAAAGTGCACATGCGTACTATTGAGGCGAGTTTCGCGTATGATTGAGCAGGATATAAAATCGATTAATAATCAAAATATCGCGATAGAAAACAGCAAACTGGTTTCACACAGGAAGTCAATTACGATAGTAAGAAGAAATGCCATATACATATGAACACATACACATGTATGTATGTATGTATGTGTGTGTATAAATATATAAAAATACATATTACAGACTCGACGCTTCCAACACACACACACACACACACACACACACACACACACAGATATATATATACACACACACACACACATATATATATACACACACACACACACACAGATATATATATACACACACACACACACACACATATATATATATATATATATATATACACACATATATATATATATATATGTATATATATATACATACATATATACATATACATACACACACATACTTATGTATAGATCTGTATGTATAAGTTTCTGTATATATATGATATACATAAATGTAGTAGTAGTAGTAGTAGTAGTAGTAGTAGTAGGATGAGGAGGAGGAGGAGAGGAGGAAGAGGAGGAGAAGAAGAAGAAGAAGAAGAAGGAAGAAGAGGAAGAAGAATAAAAAGAAGAAGGTGTTAGTAGTGCTGGTTATTGTGGCGTTAATGACGACAATTATCCCCAGGAGGTTGCCCCCGATCGAGTAGACCCGTGTTCAAACACTTTCACGATACTGTGTGTCTCATTTCTAGCACTCTCTTCCTTGTTTCCAAAAATGCACTTGACAAGAACGACTGTAGGAAACTTCTGTCACAGCGGCTTTTGTCTTAGATGTCTAGGATACAGTTCAATATTTTCTTTCTAGTTCAGGATGTGCGTATATGTATTGAGCATTGATTGTTGCATTAGGGTGGAGCAATTCAAAGTGAATTACTCTTTTGCACTCCCACCAGATAGAAAGATGAACGTTTTTTCCCTAAAGTTCCCTTCTCGTTTGCAGTTCAGCTTTTTTTCTTTTTACCAAGCCATTGTTTACGACATTTTGATAGAAGATTCATTTTTCATCACCAGTCACAAGTCAACCCAAAAAGGGTGAAATGAGTTCGCGAGAATGGAGAGAAAAGCAGATGTCTACTCGGGATTTATGGTTGCTTTCAGACACTTCATGAGGCACCCATTCTCCAAGTTTAAGGACCTTTCGAAGTTGTTGAAGAATGAATAGTTGTATGGTTTGAACCAAGCTTTATAGCCAATTCTTCAATTGATAATGCAGGATTTTCTTCAAGTAATGTCCCAAGGAGCTTATCATCAAACTGAACTGGACGTCCTGTTCGATCTTCATTTTCAAGGCTGAAATCTCCGCTTCTGAATTCTGCAAGTTCTTTCATTCAAGCATTCTTTCCCATAAGTGTATGTTTCGAGTCGCTTCGTCTGCAGTTTCCTTTTTTGTACTCATAAAGCATTATGTGCCTCAAATGCTCTTTGGATACTTCCATGTTAGAAAGGGTCTTAATCAAAGAAATTTCAATTCTATTATTCTGTAAAAATAATATTTAATTAGTTTAAATGTACACAAATGCATAAAAATAATTTTTTAAATTCCATTAGACATTCTAAAATACAATTAAATTACCTTCAATTTTAAAAAAGATAAAATCGGACAGAACTTATGGGATGACCTAATATATATACAGACACATACACAAACACACACACAAACACATATATATACACATATGTGTGTGTGTTTATGTAGATATATATTCATCTCTCTCTATATATATATGCATATATACATATATATATACACACATATATATACATATGTATATGTGTATCTTTCCTTCTATCTATCTATCTATCTATCTATCTATCTATCTA
>NC_142951.1:2556063-2561063 GCF_046866305.1 Octopus bimaculoides
TTGTTGAGCAAGACGCTTTATTTCCCATTGGCACAGTTCACTCAGCTGTAGAAATGAGTTGCATCGTCACTGGGGCGTTTAAACGTTATCTACTCAAAAGACAACTGACAAACGGTCATCTTGATAAATAACGGGATAAATTATTTCGACCAGGAAACCCTGGGTAACCATATTTACGAGATTTGTGTTTTTTATTGTTATTTTATAAGATTATATAAATGCATACATATAAACACCTATCTATCTCCCCTCTCTCTCCCTATATATATATATATATATATATATATATATATATATATATATATATATACATACATATATATTAATCCGCTGAGACCTTGAGAGAGGAGAAAACGTTCCCATACAATCACGTATATACACATATGCACAAGCAAAAAATCTAGACTAACGCACACATATCGGTAAACTGTTGTATTCACATAAATTTCAGTTAGAAAGAAAACGCTCTAAAAAGAGAAAACAGGTTCTGGGTACCATTCGCAAAGAATTTGAACCTTTACAAATTCCTTTATAATTCAGAAACTTTAAAACTGTAATCGCTCAACCTTTGACCGATTCTATCATCAGAAAATTCTTTTGAAATATTAACTGTTTATTGAAATGAATTGCGAACATCAAACACATGTGTGGCTCTGCAACAGATGGGAACAGCTCTAAAGAATCGGTTATTTCCTTACGTAAATACAAATGCAGAAGAGGCGCCAATAAATATGACCCACGGAAGAATATCAAAAGAATTCCATATCGGCCATATTTTATTTTCTCTTGTCATTTTATCGACCAAATATTGCAATAACATTTTCACCATTATTATCATTAATATTATTATTATCATGATAATAATAATAATAATAATAATAATAATAATAATAATAATAATAATAATAATAATAATAATGATTATTATTATTATCATTATTATTATTTGTATTTTTTGTTTAATTTTATCGTTATATTTACGACTCTAAAATTCTGATTCCGACATAATCATATTTTAAACCAGAGTTACTTGTTTTAATGCACCCACTCTTAATTCTGCTACAGAAAGTGCCACTGTGTAACTTCTAATGTTGTCGTACCACCACCACCACCACCACCACAACCACAAAAAACACCATCACCACCACCACCACCACCACAAAGTGTGATTGCACGAGAGCGCGAAATATTAGTTGTTAATCTTAAGGCGATGAACCGGCAGAATGGTTAGCCTGCTGGGTAAATTGCTTTGTCGCGCTTCCATCTTTACTTTCTGAGTTCAAACTCCACGAAAGTCGACGATGCGTTTCGTCTTTTATGGGTCGATAAAATGAGTGCCAGTTGAACACTGGGTGTCGATGTAAGCTACTTAGCACTCCAGCGAAATTACTGGCCTTGTGCTAAAATTTGAAGCCAATGTCTATTAAACATTGTAATCGTTTACTTGGAAGTAAACAATAACGCCGTCACTATAAATAGCTGCCGTGAAATTTCAATAGAATATGATACCAATATTTGGTAAAAGAAGGAAGCTAACGTTGCACAGGTGGTATATTGTATCGGTATGCTCTTCAGATTGATGTTGTAGTTATTTGTATTGTAATGGCAAAAAGATCGATAAGAAATTTCGCTCGGCCATCTTGGTGAAACAGAATAGAAGTTTGTTTATGCGAAATGTTCAATATTTTAATGATTCTTTTCCTGCAGCTGTTGTAAATAGGGGCGATTGTTACAGTAGTAGTAGTAGTAGTAGTAGCAGCAGTTGTTGTTTCTGTAGTAGTTATTGTTGGGGGTGTTGTTTCTGCTTTTGTGGCCCATGGCTGTCATTGTTGTTAGTTCTGTCGCTGCTGCTGCTGCTGCTGCTGCTACTTTCCTGCATTGTAGTTGCTGCAACTGGTGTTGGTGTTGTTGTCATCATCGTCTTGTTGTTATGTTTCTTGGTTCTATTCATGCTAACTGCAGTGCTGTTGTTTGTGTTGTTGTTGTTTTATTAGTTCCCTGTTTGTGTCGGTGATTTTCTTACTCCTGTTTGCGATCTTGTTATTTTCCTTGTGGTGTTGTGGCATTTATCGATGCCGCTACTACTACTATTTCTATTTGTATTGCCGTTCGACTCCCGGTCGCAACTACTGCTGCAGCTACCACCACTGTCACCGCTGTCGTTGCCGCTGCCGCTGCCGCTGCCGCTGCCGCTGCCGCTGCCGCTGCCGCTGCCGCTGCCGCTGCCGCTGCCGCTGCCGCCACCGCGGCCGCTGGTGTTGTTTTTGACAATGACATCGAAACAGCCATTGTAGTAGATCTCACCGCCTTCGTCGCCATCGTTGTTGTTGCTGATATTGTTGTTATTCCCGAAACTGATGCAGCTGTTTATCGACGACGGTTATCGTTCTTTTTCCGATACAACATTTCGAACGGCGCTGCTGTCCTACAAACACATTCACTTGTCGTCGCGCTATTGTATTCGCCATGTTGGCGAAAGAAAATAACGGTTTGGAACGGACAGTTGTAGCATATCTGGTCTCTCGTAAGAGATTTTAATATAGATTGCAGGAAGACGATGAAACAATAGCCGCTCGTTGGTTCATTGCTGCAAGTGATATCGGAACATCGATTTCGCGAAGGTTACATTTTCAGATGGTTCTGTCACATTATTGTTATAACAATGGTGGAATTGTGTAGGGAAAAATATATGTAGAAAACCATGTGGACTGTGTGGTGGATGATGCGGTGTGGCGTTGTGGAGTGCTGGCATGCGCTTAGTATTAATCAACGAGTTACTGTGTTAGTGTGTGTCGTGACGGTGTGAGCGTTGTAGTGGAAAATTCAAGAGATATTGTGTTGAAATAATGGAGTGTTGGCGTGGTTCCTGCGTTGTGTGGTTGTCTAGTGTTTGCGGAGTGGTTCGGTGAATTGGTGGGTGTTTGAGAGGGAAGTTACGAAGTGAGTTGGGCGGAGTGTCGACGTTCCGGTACGTTTATGTCTGAGTGTGTTGGTGTTGAGGTGAGTTGATGTTAGTTACATTCTCGAGTCATGTCAACTCATGTTTTTCCTTGTTTCGTAAATATTCCCCATTTGGACGGGACGCCGGTTCGTCGCAGGATTACTCATTTTTTGGCGGCTGAGTGGACGGGAGCAACGTGAAATGAAGTGTTTTGCTCAAGAATAGAATGCTTTGCCCGGTCCAGGAATCGAAACCACAATCTTACGTTCATGAGACCATCACACCTAAGCACTGAGCGACACGGGCACATAGAGAGTTGATGTAGGGAGCGATTTCCTGGGAGAGACACGCAAATACATATAGAGAGGTAGGTAGAGACACAGGTGGCTTCCTGAGTCAATATTCGAAATTTTTCTTTGTATGTATGCGTGTATATATGTACGTATGCACACATGTATGAGTATGTCTGTGTGTGAACATGTATTAAGATGTTTTCTTTATGAAAATTCTTCGTAATGACATTGTGCTCTTCCCATCCGAATAAACAGTAGAAGAGAAACTAAGTTGAAGAATATGCTGCGTTCTTTACAATATTTACTGATAGTTAAACCACTACATGACATTTGTTTATGTCTTAAATTTGTCTTCAGAACCAGTAAACTCCGGGTCTGTTTGTTGTATTTTATTTTTAAGTTAAATATTCTGCAATTTCATATTTCAAATAATTTCGAAATTCGTCACTGATATCTCTCCAGCAATATGAAATATAAAATACTTGTTCTGTTTATTTCTTTACAAAACCTTTTTTATTTGATATTATTTCAAGAAGAGAAGGATTACTATTTCCTTCTAAAGTTTTTCACTATACAAATTTGAAAATAATTATCAACTCATACGAGAAATAGAGAATTTAATGAAGTGTGCTGTGTGTGTATTGGTGATGGTAGTGGTGGGTATTCTAAACCGAATGTAGAGAACTTCACATAACGCATGAATATGAATGTCAAAGATATCAGCATATAATTAATTGTGTGTATTTCACAATTGCCTATATATATTGTTAGGGAACATTTTCTCATATGTTATGTTACAAAACAAACGGAAAATTATTGATTGCCATCGATGATAATAATAATATAGATTACTGAGCCAGGGAGGTAAATGCTTATTTAAAACAGGGGTTCTAAACCGTTTCTTATCTAAGGACCCTTTGATTACTATTTTATTCTGATGGACACCGATTGCCATTCGATGTTTAAAAACCAGTTTTATAGAAACTTCTTTCAAAAGTCTTATTTTGTTATTTCGAGATTCACTTGTGTAGACTGAATTATGTAAAATATAAGAGAAAAAAAAAACTTAGTTGTTTCTTGCTTTTTTTTTCTGGCACTCCGTCGCTTACGACGTCGAGGGTTCCAGTTGATCCGATCAACGGAACAGCTTGCCCGTGTACCCTTAACGTAGTTCTCGGGGATATTCAGCGTGACACAATGTGACAAGGCTGACCCTTTGAAATACAGGCACAACAGAAACAGGAAGTAAGGGTGAGGGAAAGTTGTGGTGAAAGAGTACAGCATGGTTCGCCACCATCCCCTGCCGGAGCCTCGTGAAGCTTTAGGTGTTTTCGCTCAATAAACATTCACAACGCCCGGTCTGGGAATCGAAACCGCGATCCTATGACAACGAGTCCGCTGCCCTAACCACTGGGACATTGCGCCTCCACTGTTTCTTGCAATACATAATAATACATACATTGAAAGCAAAATATTTTTGAGAGGCCCTTGAAAGACTTGTGGATTCTAGATTTAGTATTTTGTTGTATGTCTGACATGGACCCCTAGGGGCCCTATGAATCCCTGTTGTGATGACTGCTGTAAAATTTTACATGGACTTTGCTTCCGGTGTCTTTGAAGTCTCTGCTTGTTCGGCTTCATTTGGCACTTCTTATACTTTTCGGACATGACCAGCATTATAATGGCTTTCATGAAGGCTATGTAAGGATTCCGATTAGTCTCCATCTCAACAACGGTCCACACAGAATATTGACCAGAAACATATT
>NC_142951.1:2571063-2588563 GCF_046866305.1 Octopus bimaculoides
GGATCGCTGCTTGTCATACACGATGGATGCGGTTTGGTGAGGTCTGGCCTTGGGTTACACAAAAAACAACAGCCACACAGAACAAAACATTACAAATAAATATAAATTATCATTGACATACAACAACAAAAAGCACTGACTGTATAGTATTGTTTGCCACAAAGGTAATCATTCGTAGTTGCAACAACGAAAAGAACAACGAACGAGAGCAGCAGCCGCAACAACAACAACAGCAACAGAAAAAGCAACTACATGAACGACAATAACAATAAGACAAACGATGACATGATCAACGGAAACAGAAGCAACGCAATACAATAACAAACAACCAAAAAAAACACAAGCCAATCAGCAACTACATTGCCCCACGGCTGAAAAACCAAAAAATGTAAAGAGCATAGATGAAAACGTTAAAAATACGGCGAACAACAGGAAAACAAACAAGTTTATATCGCCACACATGATAACATTAACAACAGCGTTTACATCCTCATTAAACACAACAGCAACAACAACAACAACATGTAATAATTACAAATAAATTTACAAAGACAATCGAACACATTTTTGCACGCACACACACAAACATACAAACGCACACACGCACAACATGAACACGAGTTCACACACATATACAGAGATACATAGAGACGGTAAAATATGACAAGTCTCTAAAGACCCCGAAACAAGAAGAATATCTGATCTGATCTTCGAGGGTGTATTGTCTTTTAATGAACGCTGACACAAAGTGCGTTCTTGCAGTCGGCGGTGGCGTTGGCGTTGGCGGTATCGTCAACATTTTTCTTCTTCTCTTTCTCCTTGTTGTTGTTAACTGTGACTCTTGTTGTAGTTGTTGTTGTTGTTGTTGTTGTTGCTGCTGTTGTTGTTGTTGTTGCTGTTCTTTTTCTTCTTCTTCTTCTTCTTCTTCTTCTTCTTCTTCTTCTTCTTCTTCTTCTTCTTCTTCTTCTTCTTCTTCTTCTTCTTCTTCTTCTTCTTCTTCTTCTTCTTTATTGTTCTTGTCGGCGTTAAATTTTATCATTACGACAATCACCACCGCCACCATCACCATCGTTGCCGTCATCATCATCATCAGTAGCAGCAGCAGCATCTTCTTTCACATGTCAAATTCCGCGTAGTATTTTCTTGAGTTTTTATTTAAAATTCTGAGTTCAAATTCCGTTAACGTCAGCTTCACCTTTTTATAATAAGAAGAAATATCGTTCACTAGATGACAATGGCACTCGTCTTTTGATTTTGACTCTATATCTTCTGGAGGAGTTACCTCAATCCTTTATATATTAATAATAATAATAATAATAATAATAATAATAATAATAATAATAATAATAATAATAATAATAATAATAATAATAATAATGATAATAATAATTCTTTTATTCTTTTATTCGTTTATTTGTTTCAGTCATTTGACTGCGGCCATGCTGGAGAACCACTTTCGGTCGAAACAAATCGAATCAAGGACTTATTCTTTCGATAGGGATTGATGATACCAGCAGACAACTGGACAATCTAATCTCTAAGAAAATTACCGTATGAACTTGAACGCGATTCGCTCAATTATTGATGACGTCAGTAATGAAATGACCAATCGCGCCACCATTGGTAAAACATGATCCCACCAGCAAGTCATGCCTCGAACTCGTTTTCCCCTTAACAAAAAAGGTGCCTATAGAAAGAACTGTCTCAGAGCAAGCTGTCAGTTGTGGCACTTGTTTTAAACTAGACTTAACTGGTTGATTTACGGATATTCTTTCACTGGCAATGACGACGACGCAGCTCAAACCGGTTACCTACTAGAATCACACAACCACGACTACTGACATTACTGAACCAACAATCATCTCATACAAGATTTGAGCTTTCTAACTTGGTCTAACTACTTTTGTGCCGTTGGGCCTAGCGACAATACATTGTTTTGTTTAACGATAAAATAAATATCTTCATATTTACAATTTCAAGCGAAATTTTGCGTTCTTGCATTCATCGATATCAATTCGTTTCACTAGTGGCAACCCTTAACACAAATATTTCATCGTTTCAAATCGTGACCCCCTTAAGAACATTACTGAATATTTAACATTGGAAAGAAATGAATGCTGCAGTTTTCCCTACTGTCGCTAGTCCTACCGCTACCCAAAAATATTGTTACACACCAATATAAAGGGGTCTTTTCGAGACAGTAATGCGTCAATCTTTCTATTTATCATTCTGAATCTTTTTTTCAGTGTTTCTTTCATTCTTTCATTCTTGATTCTAATTCTTTTGTTTTCCTTCCATTTTAAAAATCGCTAGCCAATTTATGAATATATTAACACCACAATATATAAATATATGTGTACCGAAATGTTTTCATATAATTCATTTTTTTTTTTATCACAATTATATTTTTATAATTTTCTGTAATTGCTTCCTTCTAAATATAATTGATATATTGTTATGCGAAGTTCGCAATATAATTTTAAATAAATTCGGTCTCTGCAAAATGTGATTGCAAATACTAAACAGTTGGTTCATTGTAAGTTCTGAATCAACAGAAATGTGGTCACACACACAGACACACAGGCACACACAGACACTCAAACACACACACACTCATACACACGCACACATAAACACTCACTGCACCAACAACCACACACATTCACATGTTTTTATGCATATCGACCAATTTCACTTCCTCTATTCATATATGAATCTATCTATCTATCTATCTGTCTGTCTATCTGTCTGTCTGTCTGCATGTCTGTTTGTCTGTCTGTCTGTTTATCTATCTATCTATCTATCTATCTATCTATCTATCTGTCTATCTAACAATATATACACACATATATATATGTATATATATATATGTGTGTGTGTGTGTGTGTGTGTGTGTATTCCTAAACACATGTATCACAATCTCCCCTTTTCTCTCCCACTCCATCTGTTCATCTACCAATGAAGGTATCCATGTACAGCTATATCGATCTACCTCAATTTCCTACACTAATCCTCCATATAATCCCTCTGTATATCTAAACATATCGATTGATTTATCGATCAATTTATCAACATATTTCTTTCATGCACCCGATACAATGCATTTATGTAAAAACCAAACCGACAAACCACCAATCCCTTCACATACAAACAACTATACACCTCCACCCCACGATATCCCACCCACCCTCTTATCGGTTCATTAACTCTCAAAATCTTCCACCCGAATACTGCTATACCCGCATCCAACACTTGCAATCATATACACCACCCACATCTATCTGCTTCCATAACTAACACCCGCTAATCATTTTCTCTTTTACCACATTCAAACAATCTGCACCACCCTCTTTTCACACCCTGCACCAACACGCTCATCATCCATAAACACTCTGACCCCCCCCCCCCCCCCGCCACCATCATTGGTACGCGCAACACCAGCGCCACCTCCGTCGCCACAGCCACCACCACCACCGCCACCACGTTTATCAATTCACCCTCCGCAAGATATACTCTGTAGTCTCTCGTTCTCTCTCTCACTTACTATCTCTCTTTCACTTACTATCTCTCTCTCACTTACTATCTCTCTCTAACACTCTCTGTGTCTCTCTTACTCTCTTTCTCTCTCACTTTGTGCATACTTATACACACATAACTCACCCATAAATTCATACATGCATGTAAATACGCATTTAAGCAAACACGTTCACACGCATTTGCTTACACATATACATACACACACATGCATATATATATATATATATATATATATATAATACATACATACGCATACACACATTCATACATATACATGTATATATATATATATATATATATATATATATATATATATATACATATACGTGTATATATTCTACCTCATATTTTTGTGCGTATATATATAAAATACATGTATATAGTCAAGTACATATATGTATTTAAATAAGCATATAAACACGGGTGTTCTCTTACGTATGTATATATATGTGTATGTTCGCCGAACTCCCCAATCTCCTTCGCCCACCAGGCTCCACCGCTCCAATTCCAAATATCCGCCAATCCTGCTAAATAGATTCCTCACCATCACAGAAAACAAAGAAACCAAAAAAAAAACCCCAAAAACGAAAAAGAAAAGCATGCCATAATAAAAGAATAACTGCGTTCAGCATCTCAAACTCTTTCTCCCCTCCTCTCTCTCTCTCTCCCTCTCTTTTTCTGCATTTCCTGGATTAACACCACGCCGCCTCAGCATCCCACAATACATACTGAATGAATCATTTACACTCCATCACAACACCTAACGTTGCCAGATTTCCCACGTTTCCATCGCAATTAAGCCTCCACTCTCGCCCCCCTCTCACACGCTGGACCCATCCTTCTACACTTCCATGTAAATGTATTACATCATCCCAGGAGAAACGATGTGTATACATTCATGCTGGTTCTATCCATCCATCCATCCATCCATCCAGCCGTTCATCCGTTTATTCATCTATGCAGGCATGCAGGGAGCTAGCCATCCAGCCATCCAACCGGCCAGCTATTCAGTCGGTCTGCAATCTGCAATGGGGCAACAGTTATACGATGGATGCCAAATGGAAATGTGGAAAACAGATATCCCTTAATGCACACATACACCCCCCCTCCCCCCACACGCACTAACCACTTCTTAACTACAGTTTTAACAGTGCTTAGGGGCAATACTAAAGGTTTTTTATAGCCATTATTTTCATATGAATAATATTTTGAATAATACGGTTGTTAAGTTCCTGAGACAGAGGCTTGACCATTTTCTTTCCCGAGTTGGGCACCTTGTGTTTACAGCCAGAGTCCAAAGACCAACACCAAAAACCCCCCACACTAACAGACACACAAAGGTACAACGTCTACCAAATAGCAGGAGCATCATTCCCTTATTGGGACTGTCACGTTAAGTTGACAGTCTACAACTACTATATATATATATATATATATATATATATATATATATATATATATATATATATATGTATAAAATTATAATGAAGGTTAAACATCCTTAATGATTTTACCAAGGGGTCAGCGCAGAAATAAAAAAAAAACTTAGAGGTAAATTTTATAGATATTATAATAATTATATACATAATTATAACAAGGGATTGACTATAAGCCTCTCCACGCGCTAGAAATACACAGATCAGGTGTGGGCCCGTACACACTTGACGCCACCAGGTAAATAAATGCAGTCGACCGTGTAGTGTTTATTTATTGGCAGTAAGTTACAGCGTACATAGATCATAATTGGGTCCCTAGATCTATGGGGCCTCATGATAATTGTCCAGCATGTCCGCGCCTTCGGACGGGCATTGTGCTCTGCATGTTACTGCAATGTATTACTCTTGTGAAGTGAAACCGTATTAGCACTGACGCCAGTATCACCACAAACGCCACCGTAATCACTACCACGGTAACCACTATCATCACCACCACTACCTCTATCACCACAATCACCACCACCACCACCACCACTAACTACTACTACAACTACTACTACTACTACTACTACTACTACTACTATCAACAACTACCATAGATCTTCTACTATTACTACTACGACTACCACCACCACCAGTATTACTACAACAGATACTACTACTAGATTTACTACTACTACCATCACCACCACCAACAACACTACTACTACTACTACTACTACTATCATCACCACTAGCGCACCATCACAACCACTACCACCTCAATGACAATCACCACCACCACCACCACCACCACCACCACCAGCACCAGCACCAGCACCACCACCATCCCCATCACCACCACCACCACCACGAAAACAAGACAACCACCAACGCAATCTTCACCACACTCACTAGCACAACTACCACCAGCACCACCACCACCACCACCACCACCACCAAGTTTCGCTACGCCTCTTCCACCACTGACAGTAGGCGAGTTGTCGCAGACATCTGTTACCAAATTCCATGCCCACCTCTACCCACCGCTAATAACAAATTACTCACTATTTATCATTTAATAACGCAATCCCCTCACTAGTTGCAACCAGGAGGTCCACCGCACAACCCAGCACCTGTCGCTTCTTAAAGTTTCCAGAAACATCTTAGGCAAATAGAGTATGTGTGTGCATGTGTGCATGAGTGTGCGTGTGTGTGTGTGTGTATGGGTGTGCGAATACATACATATCAATATGCACATATACAGGCTCACACACACATACATAACCATGTTATGCAAATATTTATTTGCATACACATACATACATAAATACATACATCCGTACATACATACATATATACATATATATATATATATATATATATATATATATATATATATATATATATATATATATATATATATATATGTTCTTTCCTTCCTGTGCACACGCACACACACATACATATATATACTTATATATATTATAACATATGTGTATATAAACATGTATACATACAGACTCGTACAGATACACAGACACAGACACACACACACACACACACATGGTGTGTGCTTGAATGTATATGCACGTGTCAACCTCTCCCTCCTCTCTTCTCTCTCTCTCGTTGTATAAATATATATATATATATATATATATATATATATATATATATATATATATATATATATATATATATATATACAGCCAGTGCTAGTTGTCGAAACTTCAAACGTAGTATTTATACTAATAAAAAAAAAAGAAAAACTCAAAAATCTACGAAAAAGTAGTGTAAAAAGTTACAACTCGGATCTCCTCTCCCTCAACAACACTCCTCACTGATCTATTCGGAACAAGTGTGCAGGTGCACACTTCACAGAGCGAACACTAACTGCACAAAGCAGTGCATTAATGCATCAATTGATGCATGCACAACATAAATGTGGCGCTGTTGTTATACGTGTTGCTGTTGGTGTTGCTGGCGTTGGCAAGTGATGTTGTCAAAGAGGCGTAAAAATATTATAGCTACACGCGTCTGTTGCCAACAACAACAACAACACCACCACCACCAACAACAACAACAAGAAGAGCTAGAGCAACTAGAACAACAACTGCACAATCACACACAAGCTTACACATACACACACACACACACACACAAAGCATGTGAGTATATATATATATACTGACACGTTCCTATTTACATTTATAATCAATGACGTACCATTTGTGTGTGTATATGTATATATATGTATATATGTATATATATGTATAGATATATATGTATATATGCATATGTATATATGTATATGTATATATATATGTGTGTGTGTGTGTATATATATATATATATATATATATATATATATACATACACACATACAGACCATATTTTACAAGAATATAACCAACAGATATATCTAAATTCGCCCCTGCCGCCACCACCACTGCCGTCGGCGCCGGCACGCCGCCGCCGCCGACGACGATGACGACTACCACGAAGAAGACAACGACGAAGAAGACAACGACGACGACAACGACCACCACCACCACCACCACCACAGGCAGGAAGAGCAGCAACGAATAAAGAGCTACAAGAATATCAGTAACAAAACACTGCAATCTCTAACTAAAGCACGTGGAAACCAATTATGAAGGCATCTTCAATATCACCACCACCATTGCCGCCGCCGCAACAGCAGCAGCAACCACCAACATTACCACCACTATCACAACAACGGCTCTAATCTATCATGTTCAATGGTACACATCATCATCGTCATCACCACCACCACCAGCACCACCGCAATCGTTTTCATTGACCGTTGACCATCCTCAACACAACCGTTTTCTATTCGGTCTCCAAGAACTGGTTTGTCCCAACAGCTTTAGCAAGTTCCATTGCTTGACAACCGATGCTGGTGTGTTTATGTCTCCGTAACTTAACGGTTCGGCAAAAAGAGCCCGATAGAATAAGTACTAGGCTTCCAAAGAATAAGCCCTGGGGTCGATTTGCTCGACTAAAGGCGGTACTCCAGAATGGCCGCAGTCAAATGACTGAAACAAGTAAAAGTGTGTTCAGATCAGTGCTTGGAATCGAACTCGGAATCTCGGGATTAGTGGCTCGCACTCTTAACCACTACGCCGTATGCCCATGGGCAGTTATTGAGTGAATTTTAGGGCTTATAAATCTAAGATTTTTCTATTCGAAGGATAGAAAAATTTTGTTATTGCAGCTATCCTTGTTGTTATTGCTGCTATCCTGCTGTTTAGCTCCTGTTTTTTTTATGCTATTGTTTCACAATATTGATGCATTAACCACTTCAATTTCGGTTCCCATCATGTCGCAGTCCGGTGTCTTGAACGAGAATTATTTTTGTCCCCTATCATATAAACCTCCCTTTCTACTGATTAGGTCTTTCCTTACTTTAGCTTCTACGTGGATAGTTCTTGCAGGACCGAATACACGAGCCCCCTATATTGTGCCCACACACAGATAACGATCCAGCTTTCCAAAGTTTACTCTCAGATCTTCGATAACAACTCTCAAGACCCCAATTATAGTTTGCTCTATCATCACTTTATTATACTCTTTGTGCTCGCATGAAAGAATTCCATACTTCAGGCTGATAGAATATTCAGCCTTTTTCTTTTTAGCTTTTTCGTGATTCCTGTGTCAAATCGACATGCCAATGTCAAATACACATTCTTCTCCTTATCAACCACAACAATATCCGGCTTTTTATATTCGATTCCTCATTCGGGTTTTTTCTTTTTTTTCGTGTATTGGAAATTCCCATATCAACCTCACTTCCTTGTTTTCAAGGACTTTCATACATGACGTAACGCTTTCTTCTTCAACTAAATCTGAACCGCTTCCGAAAATTCTGTTGAAGTATTTCAGCAAACTTCTCACGCCTAAAATATTGGACTCGTTTCGTCTGCCAACTATAGTCATCCTGATACAATGTGGGCAAAAGTTCATTCTTAGCCGAGCAGATTCAGCATTTGAGTGAACCAACAAATTTACTTGTCATACTGTCGACACAACGCACCCATAAGTTTCACATTACGTCCTGATTGTTAATTCCAACCGTTTCTTCCTCTTTTTTTTTCTATGTTAACTATATCCAACTATCCGTGCTATCTCTATTTCTTTTGTCCGTTAGATAAATAAATAAATGAATAAACTGAATGGAGGTTTCATTTTCCTCAGTACTAGGCAGAATGTCTCCCCCGGCTACAGGCCCAATTGCTACCGTGGGCAACTTTGTCCTTCCGTTCCTTTGGGTTCAATAAAAAACGTATAAATCATGGCCAGTGTAGTAACTTAACTGTAAGTTGTCGGGAAGAGTTTTGCAGTAACTGTTCCAAAGATTCTTTTGCGTTCTGCGAGTATTCTTGCAACAGCATGATGCCAAGCTGCATCGACCTTGAAACAGTGGAATTTTGATTGAACATCGACGGTGGCATGGAGAAGGAAGACATACATGTATAAGCATTTATATGTTTTCTACAAAAGAACTTTCTGAGGCATGAGCATTCAGATGCGGCTGGGAGGCAAACCTTCTCCGATGGAATCCCCGAATGAGTCAAATGCTCTTCGGTTTTTACTTTGGGTTTAGGATTCATAGTGCCGGTTACTCAGTCTGCATGGCTTATAAGTGACAGAGATCTCAACATCTTCCTTGAACTGGATGGTTGTCCGTTGAAGGGTTATTCATTTACATCTAGCTGAACACCGACCTCCTTAAGAGGTCGATAAAAATAAGATACCAGTAACGTGTTGAGGTCTATGTATTCGACGTAGCCGGCACCTTATATGAAAATTTAAACCATTATTTTGTTTAAATTCTGACACAAGGCCAGCAAGTTCGGGGAGAGTGTAAGTCGATAATATCAATCTCGGTGCTCAACCGCACTACATCTTTTATTGATCCCAAAAGGATAGAAGGAAAAATCGATATCGGCGAAATTTGAACTCACAACGTAAAGACGGACGAAATGACACTAAGCACTTCGCCTGCGGTGCTAACAATTCCGCCAACTCGCCGCGTTATTAATAGTATAAATTATTACAATAACAAATTAAAAAAAAAACACTTAGTCAATAATAAATTCATATTGGCAGGATTTGAAACCAGAACTTTTAAGATGGGTTTAAATCTTACACCGTATTTCATGAAAGAATTCCAGTAGTTCTTCAGTCTAACGGTCTTAGAATTCACAAAAGAATCTACAATAAAGCTATCCTCATGATTCCAGGCAGATGTTTCTCATCAGAGCAAGCACGTGTTATCGAAATTTGCTAGACTTAGTGAATGCGTAGCGAAAGACATGTGGAATCACAGGAGAAAAGCGTTCCATATTTCCTCCATTGCTTCATCCTCTTCCAGCTTTAGAAAATATTTAATTATTTTTTCCTCATGCATGCTTTCGAATTTTCATATGAATGCTTACATTACTCGCAATTGAATCATTACCAGTTAATACCTACATACATACACACATACACATATGTATATCTATGCATGTGCACACCGATATATATGTATATATATATATAGAGAGAGAGATGCATATATATATGTGTGTGCGTGTGTGCATATGTATGTGTATATATATTATATATATATTATGTGTGTCACTATATATGGATATACTTACATACATACACACACACACACACACACACACACACACACACACTCACACACACACACATATATATCTGTATATATACATATGTTTGTTTTTCAACTTAAATTCTATATCCGTGTAGTTTAATTTCACGCCATTCCATTTAAAATATCGATAAAAGCCTAATATTCTCTCAGTGTAGCAATTTTTGAATATATATCTATATATATATATATATGTGTGTGTGTGTGTGTGTGTGTGTGTGTGTGTGTGTGTATGTGTGTGTGTGTGTGTGTGTGTGAGTGAGTGTTCACACACACACACACACACACCGACATATCCACGTATACATAAACGCACGCATGCGCACGTGCACGTATTTAAATAATGGCAATGTGCTTAACGATGAAAACTAATGAAATAACCAGATGGCGCTATAGTAACATCGATTGGCATTATTATATATTTGATTATCTCTGCTGTGCATGCGCTTGTATGCATGAGAATGCACTCGTACTCTCATGCGCATGGTATTGCTCATCTATCTATCTATCTATCTATCTATCTATCTATCTATCTATCTATCTATCTTTCTTTCTATCTATCTTTTTACGTACATAGTATGTCTTCACTTGCGCAATCGAAGTTTCTGGATGGATATCGGCGCTTATACAAATATGAATGACAAGTGCAGCTGCTCAAAATTACGTCATAAACGAAAAACGAAACAAAGCGCGAGATTGGAGCAAACGCTTGGTGTGTGCGCGTGTGTGTGTGTGTGTGTGTGCGTGTGTGCGTGTGTCTGTGTTTGTGCATCTGTGTGCATATGTGTGTGTGTGTGTTTATATGTATTTGTGAGTGTATGTATGTGTGTCTATGTGTGTGTGTAATTGTGTGCGTATGTGTCCATGTGTGTGTATGTTTATGTGTATGCGTATGTGTGTGTGTGTGTGTGTGTGTGTGTCTGTAATAAAGTTTGATCATGTTGTATGTACAATACATTACCGTTATTTTTTATTATTTCTTGCAGTAACTTGAGTGCGGCCATGATGGGGCACCACCTTGAAGGGTTTTAGTCGAGGAAATGGACCCTATTTGCTTTCTAACACATAATTTGTTTTTCTATACGTCTCTTGAGGTGAACCGCTAAGTTACCGGTGCATGGCTGCATTCTAAGAGCTGGAACAAGTAAAAACATAAAATAGCGAAATAATTAATTCAGTACAAGTATAGATTTAATTACTGGACAAAAATTACTTTCCCGGGAGCACGGCGGTTGATGTCCATAGAACACAGTTATTGATGGAGTTCTGAACTACTTTCTTATTCATTATCATTTAATCTAATCGCTGTATGGTGTGTTATATAACGTTCGATATGATCAAATTAATTTATCTGGGTTTAAATAGATACAATGAGACGGTGTCAGTCAAAGAATACATCCGCTTCAAATGGTACCGAACTTGACGATGGCCAACTAGTTTAATATCATGATCACCGTGTTATAGAGCCGCAAGAATAATTTCACATTTAATTTCTGACATGACTATATTTGTCAGTCGTACCTCTTGAAATCAATCAAAGATAGAAGGAACTTTAGAAGTTATAAGCTATTTTAGTAGTAGCCATACAACCTATGTAATTATTTACACAGCAAGGGGTTTGAATTAATATAAATCTAGCTTCATACATACACACGCGAATGTTGATCTCTATATCTGTGTATGCATATATATATATTATATGTGTGTGTGTTTGTGTGCATGTGTATGGTTGTATATCTGTCTGTATATATATATATATATATATATATATATATACATATATATATATATATATATATATATATATATATATATATATATATATATATATATATGTATATATAAGTATATATATGTATATATATATGTATATATGTGTATATATATATGTGTGTATATACGTGTGTTTGTATATATGTATATATATATATATATATATATATATATATATATATATATATATATTCCAGACTCTATTATTGGATTTCATGTGTATGTACGTATTACACACAGCTACATACTTCACACATATATGTATACATGTACATATATGTATATATGCATACATATATATTTATAAATATATATATGTAAATATATATATATATATATATATATATATATATATATATATATATATATATATATATATATATATATATATATATATATATATATATGGATATATACGTATATATCTGTATGTATATATATATATATACACACACGCATGTATGTATGTATGTATATATGTATGTATGAACATGTGTATGTAATTATTCTTCTGAAACAGAGAAATTCAGTTAGTCTTGTTGTGGTATCTGTAGACGCTCTAAAATAGATTCCCAGAGTTTAATGTTTTTAGCGTTGAATGAGATTAAATCGCAACGAATGCTCCCCCTCCAAGAATCTCTTCCAAAGCAAATACACAGTCACACACACGGACACAAGCATATAGACACACGCACACACCAACACACACACACACACACACACACACACACACACACTGAGACTACCATGTGTGTCCAAATGAAAAGAAGTTCATAATTCTCAGAAATTGCTGTCATAGAGAATACAGAGTACGAGGGACAGAGTGATTGTACAAGTTGTTTGGGAAATTGGAGGTGTATGAACTCAAGGAACATTAAGCGAAGTCCAAATTGTGCTGCAAGCCGCTTTGGTTGGCAACCAAGTGATCCCACGTTCGATATCACTGAATACCATTAATGTCACATTTTTTTAGTAGAATTTCGTAGATCGAAACTACGATGAAATACCCCCCCCCATATATATATGTATAAAATATAGTAAGTAGAGGGCTGTAATATCTAGGCAGATACGGAATTTTAAAGTAAATATTATCAACACTGTAATATATATATATATATATATATATATATATATATATATATATATATATATATATATATATATATATATATATATATATATATATATATATATATATATATATATTATATATATATATATATATATATATATATATATATATATATATATATATATATATCTATATATATATATTATATATATATATATATATACAAATGACTGAGCACTCCACAGACACGCGTGCTCCTAACGCAGTTCTCAGGGAGACTCAGCTTGAAATACACGTACAACTCATTTGTTACCCGACTGAGTAGACTGGATCAAAGTGAAATAAAGTGTCTTGCTCAAGGACACAGTGCCTCACTTGTCACATTGCTTATTTATTCACATTATCTTGGGTCAGTGTTGTAGTGTCTCGTAGCTTCAAGATTTTGATGGTCTGATTGTTTATTTTGAGAATGGAATTATAGGGCACGCATGAGAGGCTGGAACTGCCCTGTTTAAACTTAAAACAAGTAGAATATTTGGGCCTTGAATGTTCGGTTTAACTGCTTGAAGGATCAAGGGCGGAACGCTTTCATCTTAACATTGGGACTCGAGCAAAATGCCATCTTGTTACATCGAATATTTGTAGGTATCAGCGAAATGGCAAATGCGATTGGAGAAAAGAACATTTTCCGTTACACATTTTGTTTTTCAGGAATCACATGAAACCTTATATCCCATGGGCAACATAAAACGTTTTAATGGCAAAATTTCAATACTATGTCCATGGCTATCATGTCGGTTGTGATTACAACCAGAAACCGACCTGCTCACTGTCCCATATAATGTAAGATATTTTATTTTGCACAATGACTTTGTATAGAGAGCAAGTGACGAGGAAAAAATAAGTGTAGTCGACACGACATTCAACGAATTTGCACATAGCACGTATATTTTTATTAAGTCGATACACGTATCACATTTATTGTTTCAGAAACGTTTTATGAAAAATATGCCATACCATTACATTATTCCAATGCGTCTGGGTTTGATAAATGTACACGCACGCACACACACACACAATTCACATATATGTGTGCATGTATATATCCATATATATATATATATATGTATATATATATATGTATAATTATATATATATATATATATATATATATATATATATATATATATATATATATATATATATATATATATATATATATATATATATATAGAGAGAGAGAGAGAGAGAGAGAGAGAGAGACGCGTGTGAGAAAGAGAAAGAGGTGGTGGAGAAACTCAATGCACAACGCTAAAAGGTAGATTGCTATATGTATATATATATATATATATATATATATATATATATATATATATATATATATATATATAAAGAGATATGTAAATATAGAGAGCGAGGTGTAGAGAGGGAGCGACAGAGAGAGAGTGAAAATGATTGAGAGAAAGAGAGAGAGTGCGTGTTTGTATGTGCGTGTGTGTGTGTGTGTGTTTGTGTGTGTGAGTATGTGTGTGAAACCGGTGGAGTTATGTCCAAAACTGGTCAAGCATTGATGTTATTTGAAACTCTTTTCGTGTGGATCAATAAAGCCGAAATATGTTGGAAAATAGAAATAAAATATATGAAAAAATATATAATGCATTATTCTCATGCAGTCTTTTGATAAGCTAAACAAACGATCAGAATATAATATCGAACTAATGCGAATAACTGAGAATTATATTTCACCTGCTAACTGGTCAATTCTGTATTTGAACGAGACTTTTAGCTGCAAAATGATTACACACACGCCATTACAACGAAACGATAACATGGCGAAATTCATCAAAGACCATAGATTGTATCTTTTTTTAACTTTTACTTGCTCGCGTCATTGCATAACGGCCATGCTGGGGGGTACCGCCATGAAGTTTTTAATCGAACAACTTTTTAATATTTGTACGTATTGTCTCGGTACGAACGGATCGATTTCAAGTACTTAGTTTTTCGAAGCCTGGTACTGTGAACTTTTTAACCGAACAGCTTAGTTTAGAGAAGTAAACAAACCAATAACGGTTGCCAATCGATGTTGGATAAATGGACGCACACACACACTCACACACACACGTATATGTCGTGTAATATATGGATATATATATATATATATATACATACACACACACACACACACATATATATATATATATATATATATATATATATATATATATAATATATATATATATATATACATATTTAAATGGTGCACTCCTGCTGCCTAGGCGAATTGGTATTATCCCCGATCGGGTGGCTAGAGACATCGCAGGGTTATCCATTTAGAAGTGAGAGAACTGGTGTAACGTGAAATGAAGTGTTTTACTTAAGAACACAAAACACAGACAGACTGGGATTCGAAACCACGATCTCACGAACATGAGTGTAACCCACCTAATCACTAAGCCATTAATCCTTTCGGGGTCGATAAATTGAGTACCAGTGAAACACGTGGGTCGATATAATAGATTAACCGCCTCCCATGAAATTTCAGACCTTGTGCCTATAATAGATAGAATTATTAACATTATCATTATTAAAAAAGTGGCGAGCTCGCAGAATTGTTAGCGCGCTGGACGAAATACATAGCGATATTTCGCCCGTCACTACGTTCTCAGTTCAAATTCCACCGACATCGACTTTACCGTTCATCGTTTCGGGGTCGATAAAATATGTACCAGTTGAACATTGGCGGGTGGGGGCTATGCAATCGACTCATCTCCTACCCAACAATTGCTGGTCTTGTGGCAAAATTTCAAACCATTATTTTTATTATATATATATATATATATATATATATATATATAAGAATAAATAAATAAATATATATATATATAAGAATAAATAAATAAATATATATATATATATATATATATATATATATATATATATATATATATATATATATATATATATATATATATATATATATATATATATATATATATATATATATATATATAGTGAGAATTTACAAAACAAAGAAACGAAAGAGGAAGATGGGTGTGTAAACAACAAACAGATGTATTAGTTTAACGCTCGGGAAGTGAAAACGTCTTTTACGTTTCGAGCCTACGCTCTTCGACAGAAAGGAACACAGAAATAAACAGGGAGAGAAAATAAAATAAAATATATATGACCAACGAAATGCCGGGAAACATTTAACCCGGAGTGCTAACCATTCGGCCAGCTTGCTGCTTTTTTTTTCTTGGGGGCGGTGGGGATGCGTCGATTACATCGACCCCAGTGTTCAACTGGTATTTATTTCATCAACCCCGAAAGGATGAAAAGCATAGTCGACCTCGGTGGAATTTGAACTCAGAACGTATTGACGGGCGAAATACTGCTAGGCATTTCACCCGCCGTGCTAGCGATTCCTCCAGCTTGCCAATATTTTTCTAATGTATAACATTGCGATTTGTTTTTATCTGCAGTTTTCAATCAATAAACTTAAGGAGAATAACATATTTCTATTAAGAAATAAAAAGTTGACATTGAATTAACTTCACACGCAAGAGTTTCCACGTATTGCCTTTATTTATGGATCGATATACTGGCTCTCAGAAACGGATTATTTTATATCTACTCGCATTTTCTATGCTATCTTGCTAATCGCTTTGAAAAAACGAATTGCTAAGTACTTTCCTATACAAGCATCTCCATATATGTATATATTTGTGAGTGGACATGTGCGTGTGTATGTGTACTATATTACATTACATAGATATCTATACATTAATACACACATACATAGACACACGCACGCATATATACACATATGTGTCTAGATATGTAAAAATATTTATTCTGTGTTTTTTAACACTATTCGTCTATAAGAGATATGTACGAACACCGCAGTTAATGGAGTTTTCTCTGTACGTCCATGTTAATTTGGATGTACACGTTGACATTCGCTACACAAACAATTTCCGTTGCTAATAATCTAATGATTATATAAATATACAA
>NC_142951.1:2596609-2599109 GCF_046866305.1 Octopus bimaculoides
ATTATTATTATTATTATTATTATTATTATTATTATTATTATTATTATTATTATTATTATTATGTGTGTGTAGGGCAGCGAGCTGGCAGAATTGTTAGCACGCCCGGCGAAATGCTTAGCGGTATTTCGTCCGCTGTTACGTTCTGAGTTCAAATTCCGCCCAAGTCGACTTTGCCTTTCATCCTTTCGGGGTCGACAAATTAAGTACCAGTTACGCAGCGGGGTCAATGTAATCGACTAAATCCGTGTGTCTGTCCTTGTTTGTCCCCTCTATGTTTAGCCCCTTGTAAACAATAAAGAAATAAGAAACGTTAGCACGCCGGGTGAAATGCTTAGCGGTATTTCGTCTGTCTTTACGTTCTGAGTTCAAATTTCACTGATCCCTTCCGGGATCAATAAATCAAATACCAGCTGCGTACTAGAGTTGATCTAATCGACTACCACACCCTCAGAAATTCGAGCCTTGTGCCTACAGTAGAAAAGAAAAGCTATTTATTTACATTATTTTGGCGATATTCCAAATATTTAGAACATTATCACTTTACATATTTCTGTTTGAACGCCTCTGTTTTGCTTTCAACTTAAGTTTATTGAAATGCGAGTAACACGATATTTTATATACAATTTTCTGTTAAGTGAGGCGTGAAAATTTTTCGAGAATAATGTAGACGTATTTCATTTTCTATTCAAATTAGCGTATGTACTGCATGTATACATCAACAATGACATAATGAATAAATCTAACGTTACATATTGTTGGATCCATATTAATGCAAATCCAGAAAATATTTGTTTTCATATTTTTAATAAATCTTATATTAAATATCAAGGCATCGAAATCATTTGGATTCTAATGACAAATTCGCAGGTGCTCCGGCATTAACTGGTTCTGATGCGTACATGCACACACACACAAGTACACATGCATACACACACTCTCACACACGCATACATATACGTGTAAATATATGTGGGTATACGTAAATATAACACACACATTCACACACACACACACACACTCACACACGCTCTTATACATACATACATATATATATATATATATATATATATATATATATATATGTTTGCATAAATACACACACACTGACCCACACCCATATATATATATATGCATAAATATACACACACGCGCATATATATATGTATTTATGCATACATATATGCACACAGACACACACACAGAGAAATACACCCAAACACACACACACACACACGCATATATATATATGCATAAATATACATATATACAGACATACACACATACATATATATGCATTTATAAATATATATATTTATATATATATATATATATATATATATATATATATATATATATACATACAGTATATATATACATATATATACATACAGTATATAACTATGGACGTCTGTATGCATGTTTGTATATTATATGCACATACACACACACACACATATTTGTATGAATGCAGAAATATACGTATATACAGACATACACACATTCATATATAATACATTTATAAATATATACACACATATTTATATTCATATAGTATATATCTATAGACGTCTGTATACATCTGTGTATATTATACACACACAAACGAACACACGCGCGCACACCCAGTCATATAATTTCCCACAAACCTACAATATGGAGGTGTTATCATGAAATACTCTTTCATTGCTTCAACGCTTTTAATAATTTCGTTCATGTCCCAATTTTATGTCCTTCTACTTTGCTTTACATACATATCTTCATATGACTTGATAGGATGATTTTTTTTATATAGATAGTTTTGTACATAAAATCTTTAAACGTTTTTCATCACCTTTCGCTTGTTTTGGTCATTGGACTGCAGTCATTGAGGCTTTATATACATATAAATATATGTATATATATAGAGTATATATATACATATAAATATATGTATATATATAGAGTATATATATACAGTATATGCATATATGCATATATATATATATATATATATATATATATATATATATATATATATATATATATATATATATAGGATGGAGTGAATAATTATATTAATTTATCTTTTGTTTTAGTGTACGTGTAAATCACACACACTCTCTCTCTCTCTGTCTATCTAGCAATCTATCTATCTATCTATTTATCTATCTATAAATCTTCTCTTTCTGTCTCTTTCTCTCTCTGTCTCTCCCCATGCATAAATACCTATATATACATATATATTTACATATATCGCACACAAACCACTTTCTCTTCATAAAATCTGTCCACCCTCCTACTACCAAAATTGGAACATCTGCTTCCTTCCAAATGTGTTTCTATTTCTCATTTTCTCATTCTGTTTACCTCTTTTTTCATCTTTCTCTATCGCTCTTTTCCTCCACCGCTCACACCTCCTCCTCCTCCTCCTCCTCCTCCTCCACGCATACACATACACATAACGCACACACAAACCCCGTCTCTCTCTCTCTCTGTCTCATACATTTTCTTACTAACCATG
>NC_142951.1:2601609-2604109 GCF_046866305.1 Octopus bimaculoides
TGTGCATGCTTGTGTGTGTGTGTGCATGTATTTATTTTGTGTGTGTGTACACGACTACAGGGATAGAATGATAGAATGACGGAGAAGACAATAAACCAAGGGAATGATTATGTAAACATATTATGAAGATTCCCGTGATACAGTTATATAAATTGATAGGATACATACGTATTCACACAAGCATATATACTCACATACACACACACGCACCTGCACACATATACACACACATACACTCATACCCACATGCACCCACGTACACACATACACACATATATATACGTACATGCATATATATATATATGCATATATATATTAATGAGTGTATATGCATACATATATGCATTTATATATATATTATAAATCTATGTGTATGTGTCTATGTGTGAATGTGTGTACGCATACATTTATATAGATATATATACACAGAATATGAAAGACGGATACAGGTAGCTGTGCATGTATGTATGTATCTAAAAAGATATGTATCTAAAAAGATATGTATATATATATATATATATATATATATATATATAATGCATATATATAATATCTATCTATCTATCTATCTATCTATCTATCTATCTATCTATCTATCTATCTATCTATATTGATAGTTAGCTACATAGATCGATAGACATATAGATAAAGAGATAGATGGAAAGATAAAAGTATACCTAAGTAGAAAGCGACAACTGTACATTGGTAGAGAGGGTGAGAGACAAATAACGAATATAATACGGGGAGATTGGAGAGTTAAGGGAGAGGAGCTGAAGAAAAAGAGAAAGAAAGAGAGAGATGGAGAGAGACGGAGAGGGAGAGAGAGCGATAGAAAGAGAGAAAGAAAATGAGCGAGAATAATCGTTAGAAGCAAGAGGAAAACTGGAGTTTGACAGAAGGGAGGGATGGTAAACAAAGGTGAAAGTATTGGCTTTTAAATAGATTCTTAGCGAAGCGGAAATGCGATAGGAAAGTTCTTTAAAGTTCTATAATGAGTAGTGCTAAGCATTTATCTGAAGATTGGCTGTAGCAGACATTTCAGCAGAGTGAGAGTTCTGTCTGAAGACACTTATATTTCTAACCATATTTAAGGTGCAATTATCTGCCAAATGTTTCTTTGGTGGAAAGTTTCGCAAACATAAAAAAAAGTCACGTTCCGGTCTTCATACTTTTAATATGCACAGTTTGATTTCATTAACAGTTTGTGTTTATATATACATATATATATATATATATATATATATATATATATATATATATATATATATATTACACACACACACACACACACACACACACACACACACACACACACACCATGTAAATACATACATACATACATATATATATATATATATATATATATATATATATGGTTGGCCGAAATATTGGAAACACCTAGCATCATAATTCTGAAATATCTATAAAACCGTCAAAAGCTTGTTTATTCTTATGATTTTTATGTATTATTAGTGTTGTTTAATATGTTTTGCTAAAATTGCTGTTTCTTTTTAGGTAATTAAAATTCATTAAAATGACAAATCTATCGGACTTGTTGGTGCTCGTATGGCAGACGCTAGCTTAACAAAAATAGTCGAAATGTTTGGTGTATCAAGAAGTACTGTCTCGAAGGTAATGCCAGCCTTTAAGACAGAAGGGGAACATCTCCTCCTCGAAACAAAACTCCGGAAGGAAACCCAAATTTTCAGATAGGGACCGTCGGAAGAGTTAGAAAGGAAGTACAGCTCTCAAAATTACTGCAGAGCTTAATGACCACCTCCAGAACCCAGTTTCCATAAAAAACTGTTCATCGGGAGCTGCACAAAACTAGATTTCAGGGGAGGGCTGCAATCAGAAAACCACTACATTCAAAAACAAACGTTGCAAAGCGCTTAGAGTGGAGTAAAAACCTACAAAATTGGTTCCCAGATCAGTGGAAAAATGTTATTTTCTCGGACGAGTCATTCTTTACCTTATTTCCGACCATCGGCCGAATATACGTGTGGAGACCGTCAAATGAAGCATTTGACCCAGACTGCCTTCTTCCAATAGTTAAACAAGGAGGAGAATCTATGATGATCTGTGGTGCTATATCTTGGAAATCCGCCGACCCAATGGTTTCCCTTGATGGCAGAATTAATTGTCAAGACTATTTAATCATTTTATCTGATCAAATTCATCCTATGGTTGCGGAACTGTTTTCGAAGGGAAACGCAATCTTTCAGGGTGATAATGCACCAATTCACACAGCTAAAATTGTTACTGAATGACACGAGGAACATTCTAGTGCAGTTGAACATCTTATCTAGGGACCACAGTCCCCAGATTTCAATATTTTTGAACATTTAATGGTGCATTTTAGAAAAATAGTTAGGAGCGGATATCCTCTACCATCATCACTACAAGAACTGGAGAATGTTTTAGCTCAAAAAATGAACAAAAATTCCTTTGGAAACATTTCAAACTTTGTACGAGTCCATAATATCTTTATTATTAAGGC
>NC_142951.1:2611609-2616609 GCF_046866305.1 Octopus bimaculoides
TATAGTTTTCGAATTAGCTTTCTTCTTTCTGGTTTTGAGAAGCCTAATTTCTGAAGATTGGTATTTAGGCAGTATGTTACATATCCCAGTGCCCCAAAAATCACAGGTATAAATCTGAACCTGTAATATGTATAGAGCAAGGTATGTGTGTACATATGTATGTATGTATATTGGTAAGCAAGTATCTATCTATCTAAATTTATGTCACGTCACACATACACAAATAAATATATATACGTGTGTGTTTGTTTGCTTGTGTGTGTGTGTGTGTGTGTGTGTGTGTGTGTGTGTGTGTGTGTGTGTGTGTGGGTGTGTGTGCATACCAGTGAACAGGCGTTTGTTGGATCATTAACGTATGTACTTTAAAGGTAAAAATAATAAACATAATTGTAATTTCCTGTTTCGATGTTACCTGCTTACAGCTAAGTAGCCAATGGTGTTTCGGTCATATTTAGATATGAGAATTCTTACTTCCTGTTAGCATCTCACAAGAAGTAAGACTTTTTCTCCTCAGGCCACCGTATGCTTCGAAAAGCACCACCTATGCTCTGCTGCAACCCCACTTTTATTTCATTTTGGATAGAGCTAGTATTCTTCTCTCTGCACATAAAACAGATGATAATTTAGAAACTAGGAAAAAGAAAAACGGCTACAAAACAGACAAAAGACAAAAATAAAATAAGGAATTTACATGTCTAAAAGCAAGGCAACATTTTTCTGGAATATTCTCCCGTGGCTATTCAAATTAAAATTAAAGAAATAAAAAATAAATATCAACAAGAAAAAAACAGAATGGTTTAGAATCTCATTTCAATGTCTTTTTTTATTCTTTAATTACCATCACAATTGAATTCTTTTGTTTCTCTATCTGTTCTTTTACAATGTGCTTTCTTTAAAACACAAAATAATGCCGAACTGGACAAAATGCCGTTAAACAGAATAGTTTCTTAACATTATTTGTGAGGTTAGCACAAAAGCATATTAACGCTCTAAAGAAATGTCAGGTTTTACATTATCATCACGATCAATTTGCATCGCGAAGAGATCGCTGATCTGCTCTGGTTGGTGTCAACATGGAAGCTAATTGTAAGTTCGAATGTCAAATTGAGACGGCGGTGATTCGTTTTGAGTGTAACTACTATGGCGAGATCGTTTCCGTTACATACACTTGAGTATATGTATATGTTTGTGTGAGTGTGTATTTGTGTGTGTATCTGTGTGTATCTGTGTGTATCTGTGTCTTTTTGTTTGTCCGTCAACATTGCTTTACAACCGTTGTTTGTTTGTTGTTTTAGAGATTCCGCCACCAGTGATCGATAGAATAAGTCCTAGGCTTTAAAATGAGTACCCAGGGTGGGGGCAATTTGTTCGACTGAACCCTCGAAGGTGGTGCCCCATCATGTCTGCAGCCCCAGCAATCACATTATAAGAGATAACACGGAGATGCTCCGAATGAAATGTGTGAGAAGCGAACGTAAAGTCGCATTTAGAATGCTAGTAACCAAGACTAAATTGCTTTAGTCTAATTTTGTGTAATTAAACATCCTCTAATTCATACTCACGCACTTAGAACATGTGTTGTTTGTACTCACACAATTTATAATTTGTCTGTCCCCAAAAGATCAGCAATGAAGTAGAAATGTGATTCATCGTACAAATCGAACTAGGAAGACGCAATTTTTATGATCTGTATATACTTTCCCAGGTTGTTACAGTCTTCTATATTATATCTTTTACTTGTTTCACTCAAATCTATTGCCACTAGGCTGGTCATCATCTTGAAGGCTCTAGTTGAAGACATCGATCCGAGCACTACATGAAGAAAAAAAGAAAACATTGGTGGTAGTTATTCTGTCGTCATTACTTGCTGAACCCCAACACCGCTTGTGAAAGGGTGATGGGAACAAACACAACACACACACACACACACACACACACACACACACACACACACACACACACACACACACACACACACACACACACACACACACACACATATATATATATATACATGTTTGCATGGATCTATGTATGTATATATATATATATATATATATATCATGGACTCTCCAGGCGTTAGGCGACGTATGATTTGTTTATAGTGATCAAATGTGTGTGTACACGTAAGCTCACTCCCTCCATCAGATTAGCATCACCTGTACAGGTGAACCATATGCCACATGTCAGACAACGAAATGATCGTAGAACAATGTGAAATGAAGTGCTTTGCTTAAAAACACAACACAATGCAACGCCCGGTCTGGGGATCGATCCTCCAATCTCGCAATCGTAAGGGCAATAACCTAACCACTAAACTATGCGCCAGGTGTATATATATATATATATATATATATATATATATATATATATATATATATATATATATATATATATATATATATATATGTGTGTGTGTATATATACATACATACATACATACAAGCACTTACACATCATGTATATGATACAGATTAAGAATATATTTAATATTAAGAACAAATACATATACACACATATATATAGCTCGTTTTGAATTGCTTATAGTTCTCATCATTTACTTATGTTGTAATATCCCCATCTTAAAGTATCCACCTTTGTCCTTTTGGCAATTCACGAGAACATAGCTAAGTTTTTTACACTCTCCATTAAGGGCTATTGTTTATATTAGGAAGACAGCTTAAACTTAATATCTACGAGTCTAAAAATCAAATCAAGAAAACATACAACGTTTTAACGCCTCGCTCATATTATTTAATTTCTCCCATTTTTATATATATTATACACGTTTGTTTTTCTTTGTTTGCCTGGTTTGTTTTTAATTTCCTGTTCTAAGATATCCCAGACACACATTTTCTTTTATTATACAATTTATCCGTAGGACTTGCGGTAGGAGAAATTTGAATTATACGTAAACAAACTTTTGCCATTGTTACATTGTTACTGTATTTAAAAGAGGGAGAAAATACAAAATGGAAGAAAGGCGTGAAAGAACGAAGGAGAGATAGAAAGAGAGAGTGGGGGAGTATATGGTGGAGAAAGACAGGAAAATGGAGGAGGTAGATTGAAATTGAAACGTTAATGCAATCGCCGGTATTTAAGAGTGGAAAAAAAAGGAAAAGAAGAAATCGGCAACAGGGTTAGAATAAGAGAAATTCTCAGGCGGATAAAGATGGGTAGGTAGGCAGGGAGATAGAAAGATAAATATACATACATACACACACACACACACACATATATATATATATATATATATATATATATATATATATATATATATAAATATATATATATATATATATACATATAAAAATATAATATATATATATATAGAGAGAGAGAGAGACAGATAGGTAGAGAGCCACATATACAGACGAATATATATATATAAATAGATAGATAGATAGACAGATAGATAAAAAGTCAGAAAAACAGAGACATAGATAGGTAGATAGATTAGATGAATAGATAGGTAGATAGATTAGATGAATAGATAGATAGATAGATAGATAGATAGATAGATAGATAGACAGACAAATCGACAGACATACAGACAGACAGATAGATAGAGAGATACATACATACATACATACATACATACGTACGTACATACATACATACCTACGTACGCACATACATACACACATACATACATACATACATATTAGATAGATACATACATACATCTTAGATAGATACATACATACATATTAGATAGATACATACATACATACATACATTCATACGTAAAAAAATAGACAGCTATTTGCTTGTGAGTATGTGAAAACAGACCGAGTCCATCACAGTAATGATGATTAGATTGTTACACTCACTGTTATCAAATATTTCTTCAGGAAATCAAATATTTGTTTATTAATTCTGTATTCATTATTAAAAAACATTTCAATGTAAAAATTATGCTACACAGCGACGTATTAACAAACTTAATAACACGAAAAGTGTTGCATGATACCCCAAACATAGCTAACTATATAACCACACGTATAAGCACGCGCATACCCCCCCCCCACACCGCCACACCCACACACACACACACACACACACACACACACACACACACACACACACACACACATATATATATATATATATATATATATATATATATATATATATATACATATATATATATATAATATAATATATATATATATATATATATATTCTTTTATACTTTCAGTCATTTGATTGTAGCCATGATGGAGCACCGCCTTGTTAGTTGACCAAATCGACCCCAGGAATTTTTGTTGAACTGCTAGGTTATGGGGACGTAAGCACACTAGCATCGGTAGTCTAGCGATTTTAGGGGACAAGTGCAAACACACACACACACACACACACACACACACGCACGCACGCAAATACGACCGTCTTCTTTCAGTTTCTGTCTACCGTATCAGAAAATCTTAGGCTTTAATTAATTTTCGATCCGATGGCATCAAAATTACATCACCTATCAATTTTTCTTGTTCAGTTCTCCAGACTTGATTTTCGACATTAGAACAATGAGACTGTGACACGTGACGAGATATGGTAGAAGATTTGAGCGGTGGTGTGGGTTCGACCTGGGATTGTGCGGCTTTTACCGAGGTAGATAAACGACCGTGAGACACGAAGAAAGAAGGTTCGTGTAGAAAATTGGACCAGAAGAAGGAACAAAATGGTGAATTATTGTAAATGAACAGAAAGTAGAGGATGGAGGAGAAATATTTAAGAGAGCTGGCGAATGAGGGAGAGAGAAAAACAGTTAGATGGAAAGAGGGTATGTGACAGAGTGAGAGAGAGAGAGAAAAAGAGAGAGAATAGGGGGAAGAAAGACAGAGGTGGGGTGAGAGAGAGAGAGAGGGGAATGGTGGCTATGACCAAGATTTGGAGAGAATTGTGAAGTGGGAGTAGTCTAAATTTGGTGTAGCGAAAGTAATTAAAGGGGCTAAAATTAGTGAGGAGGTACGGGAGTTGAACATAACACTTTGATTGGG
>NC_142951.1:2624109-2661609 GCF_046866305.1 Octopus bimaculoides
TTTTCTCTCCTGAACGCATCACAAGAGGAGCCTCCACTCGCACACAAACACACATCAAATGCTCTTCTTACACACACACACACATACACACACACACACACACACACACACACACACACACACACGCGCACACACACACACACACACACACACACACACACACACATTGTCTCTGCCTTCCTTTCTCCGTCTCGTTCTTCATCTGCGATTGCAACACGCATATATACTCGCTCAATATCACATTTACATACAATCCGTTCACGCAGGTATTTTTTATAACATAACACATAACACGCTTTTACATATGTAAACACACACATACATCCTCGCACAAACACACACACACTCACGCACAACACATATATATGTATACATACACATATACGTCTATATACATACACGTACACATACACACTTATATACATATGTGTGTGTATGTATCTGTATATATATATATATATATATATATATATATATATATATATACATAGAGAGAGTGAGAGAGAGTGAGAGAGATAGATGGAGATAAGAAGACAGAGCGATGGTTAAATAGATAGATTGTTAGGTAGGTAGGCAGGTAAGTAAGTAAGTAGGTAGATGGGTAAGTAGGTAGGTAAATGAATAAATAGAAAGAAGGATAGATATATAGATTGGAAGACAAACGTATTGATGGACAGATAGATAGTAATAATGTATAAGCATTTCACAGTTATGCCAAAAATACTTTTTCCTTGCAAAGTGATTGGTTTAAGAATTCACAGCCAAAAATGAAAACCATTCCATTTACAACGATCGGAGAGTGTCTTGAGAAATGTCTCTAGTTCAGTGAAACAGATTAAAGCTACATAAAATAGGAATTCAATGAGCGATTGCTTAGAAACACTTTCGTTTCAATTGCGCAGTTTGACTTTAATGTCATAATTATCAATTAATATTTTAAATTATCTAATATCTGTTTTTATATATTATATTTGTTTCACTTATTGGTTTGCGGCCATGCTGGGGTACTGCGTTGAAGTGTTGTTTAGTTGAAGCAATGGACACCAGTTGTTATTTTTTCAAGCCATGAAGTTATTCCGTCAGTTTCTTTGCCGATATGGTAAATTACGGGGATGTAAACAAACTAACATCGGTTGTTGAGCTGTCATGATGCAAAGACATAAGCACGGAGACATACACACACATACAACTATATGTACACACATACATATATATATATATATATATATACATAGCAAACACATTCTTAAACATTTTGGATCCATTTCCCTCCTTAACGCATGACTCTGGAGTTCTTCGATTTACTGCCATCCTGTTAGATCTAATTATTGTTCCGTTGTTGACTGAAGTTATTCTTAGCTACCATTAATCAGGTGTCACTGCCCTCAGCGTATGTCACTGCCCTCAGCGTATATATATATATACATATATGTATGTGTGTACATATAGTTGTATGTGTGTGTATGTCTCCGTGCTTATGTCTTTGCATCATGACAGCTCAACAACCGATGTTAGTTTGTTTACATCCCCGTAATTTACCATATAGTTGTATGTGTGTGTATGTCTCCGTGCTTATGTCTTTGCATCATGTGTGTGTATGTGTACATATATATATATATATATATATATATATATATATATATATATGTCTCTGCACACGGACATACTTACATGTATTTATATATATATATATATATATATATATATATATATATATATATATATATATGTACACATACACACACACGCACACCTACATATATATGACCGGCTTCTTTCAGGCTCTCCCTTACCAAATCCGCTCATAATATTCTCACACATTTACACACACATACACACCACTCCCACGCGCGTGTTCCTTCCTATATGCACGTTTATAAGAAGAAATATACGCAAGTGAGTATATATAAACCTTTCTCGAAATTCCACTGTACACCGATAAAGAGGCCATTACAAAATAGCATATCTTCCAGATGAAATGGAAAAAATATCCACATTATATTCGTATATATTCACAACCTGTTTTTTCGGTTTACAAATCGAAAAACTTTCTACTCGAGCTGTAGACACCTAATTGGTTTACATTTTATCATCGTAATCTCAACTTCTGGCATTCATTTTCTTTAAGAAATATTTATTGTATTACTCATGGTCAATGATGGGGAAAAGCCCAGCTGAAATCTTTGTTTTGCTACGTGGTTAGTTCTCTTTTGTTTAGTATTTCTTTTCGTCACGATCTTTGTGAATATCTTGAAATGCATAAAAGATTTATCGGTCGGTAGTTTACTAGTTCTTTTCTATTCTATCCCCGTTTGGGGGCGTTGAAATCGATCTTGTCCTATACCAACTGTTAGGAATTTTGATGTTCTTGAGAGAAATATAGTGAAGTGATTTTATTAACTCAATTTTTACGTAATGGTCTACATCTAATTCAAAGCGGACTTCATCTTTGTTTGAAAAACATTGGGAAAATATATATTAGAGACCTGCATTGGACAGGTGTTTTATAGTACTTCATTACTTAAGGTAATGGACGTGTAAATTTTGGTTTCACATTTTGGCACAAAGTATGCAATTTCAAGGCAAAAAGGCATGCAATTTCAAATTAATCCACCGCAGTGCTTAATTTGAGCAAAATATACTTCGGAGGAATTTGTGACTTACTATGTAAATTTTCTTTTCTACTCGAGGCATAAGGCCCGAAATTTTGCGGGATGAGGCCAGCATATTAAATCGAGTCCAGTACGCAACTGCTACTTGATTCATCCACGAAACGATGAAAAGGCAAAGTCGGCTACGGTGGAATGTGAACTCGGAACGCAAAGACAGACGAAATAACGCAATAACGCTAAGCATTTCGCCCGGCGTGCTAACGTTTCTGCCAGATCGACGCCTTTTGCTATGAAAATATTGGAAGAGATTTCGAATATCTTTGCTCATTCAATGAGAGCAGATCTGGCGTGAGGCGTTTAGATTGCATGCTGATGAGTTAGAAGATGTTTCGTTGGGGAAAACGAATGGTTGCGTATTGTGTGTAGAATGGAACTTGTTGAAGTTTATGGGAAATATGTTGTTGAAATATAGGAAGTGATCTCGAAACGGAAAGCATACGCTGAGGGCAGTGACACCTGATTAATGGTAGCTAAGAATAACTTCAGTCAACAACGGAACAATAATTAGATCTAACAGGATGGCAGTAAATCGAAGAACTCCAGAGTCATGCGTTAAGGAGGGAAATGGATCCAAAATGTTTAAGAATGTGTTTGCTAATGGCTCACTGCATTACCAATGAATGAACAAACATCGAATGGTTGTTGGCAGAATCAGAGGGAAGCCATTCTTAGGAATATGACGCTGTCTAACAAGTTTCTAAAGATCGAGATACGTTCTGGGAGAGGAAATCTCAAAATTAGAAACGAAGATTATATATATGTAATATATATATATATATGTATGCATACATGTATGTATGTATGTATGTATGTATGTATGTATGTATATATATATGTGTGTGTGTACATAGTGTATAAACACATATATAACATACACACATATATATCACTCTTTGGATATGTCCTGTTCTTAATGTGTATTTTTCATTTATTTAATAATTGAACGCCACGCAGCCTTTGTCGACTGTAAGGTTTTACATTTATACATACATACATACGCACATCTATATCTATATATATATATATATATATATATATATATATATATATATATATATATATATATATATATATATATATATATATATATATCCATATCTATTCCTTTTTATGTACATATATCTAATTATATATATATATATATATATATATATGCACAAATAGACTTAAGATAAAGAATTAGATGAATATAAGTAAATGTTTAGAGAAATTGACGGTGTCAGTACGGGAGAGATGGCAAGAAAGGGAGGGAGTGAAAGACAGGGAGAGAAGGAAAGAGAGAGGAAGAGAAGGAGAGTGGAAAACAGAGAGGGAAAAAGAGAGATAAAAAGTGAAAGAGTGTGTGAGTAAGAGGGGAGAATGTTAGGGATGCAGGAGATATGCAAGGCTACGTGTCTTAGAGTGTGTGAAAGGCTCGGCAACACGTGTATGCGTTTGTTTGATATCCACACTAAACCCATTAGGATTGCGACGTTGAAGAGTGTTGTCAAATCTAATAAAATAGTGCTTGGAATATCGAAAAATTCTCCAGACCAAAGGGAAAATGTCGGTTTAAATATTTCAATATCGTTCAGGCATGGCTGTGTGGTAAGAGGCTCGCTTCCGAACCACATGGTTCCCAGATCAGTCCCACAGCGTGGCATCTTGGGCAAGTGTGTTCTACTATAAACTCAAGCCGACCAAAGCCTTGTGAATGGATTTAGTAGACGGAAACTAGAAGAAGGGGGCCGTATATATAAGTATATATAAGTATACTTATATGTGTCTGTGGCAAACAAACGATAGTCTGAAGGAGAAAGGTCTGGAGAATAAGGTGGATGATGAATTTTTTCCCAACTACGCTCATCGACCTCCTGTGATATGATCTTTGTAGTGTAGGGTCGTGCATTATCCTGATGAAGCATCACTCCTTTTCGATTCACTTAAGCAGGTCTTTTTTCTTCAAAGCTTGGTTCAAAATGCTCTAATTGCTGACAGTAGACTTGAGCATTGATTGTTGCATTAAGTGGTAACAATTCAAAGTGAATTACTCTTTTGCAATCTCACCAGATAGAGAGAAGAGCCTTTTCCCCATGAAGTTCCCTTCTCAGTTCTGGTTGGGCTTTTTCTCTCTTACCAAGCAAATGTTTACGACGTTTAACATTTCAATAGAAGATCCCCATTTTTCGTCACCAGTCACAAGTCTATCCAAAAAGGGTGAAATGAGTTCACGAGAATGGAGGGAAGAGCAGATGTCAACTCAGAATTTACGGTTGCTTTCAAACAATTCATGAGGCACCCATTTTCCAAGTTTAGGAACCTGTCCAAGTTTAGGAACCTTTCCAAGTTGTTGAAGATGAAAATGAACAGTTGTATGGTTTGAACTAAGATTTATTGCCAATTCTTCAATTGATAATGCAGGATTTTCTTCAAGTAATGCCTCAAAGAGCTAATCATCAAACTCAACTAGACGTCCTGTTTGATCTTCAACTTCAAGGCTGAAATCTCCACTTCTGAATTTTGCAAACCATCTTCTGCAAGTTCTTTCATTCAAGCATTCTTTACCATAAACTGAGTGTATGTTTCGAGACACCTCGGGTGCAGAGTTTCCTTTTTTGTACTCATAAAGCATTATGTGCCTCAAATGCTCATTGGATATTTCCATGTTAGAAAGGGTTTTAATCAAAGAAATTTTAATTCTATTCTGTAAAATAATATTTAATTCCATTAGACATTCTAAATTACTACTAAATTTCATTCAATTTTAAAAAGGTAAAATCGGACAGAACTTATGGGATAACCTGATATATATATATATATATATATATATATATATATATACACATACATTTAATTTATATTTTTTCCATGGTAGGATACTCCCCGTTGCACTATTTCTGTTTTTGTATAAATCTACCCCATCTTCCACGAAGATTGCTAGCTGGAGATAACGACTATTATCTTCATCTTTTCATCCACTAACAATCGTTTCAACTAAGCATCGTTACAAAATCACAAAGAAGATGGCGTCAGACAGTAGAAAACATCTTGTTTTTTCTACTGCTATGATATTAAAGTGTATATTAACAGCTTTGTAGGAAGCTAGCCAAATAGTGAAGGGGAATGGTTATATTTTTTATGTTTTATAAAATACTTTAATTTCTAATATATGAAGACAGCTTAACTTGACTAGTTATGTCATCGCAGTGCAATCTTTGCTGGTCATATGTGCAAAAAAGAACCGTTATTTGTATTAGTGTTATTAGTTCCATAGAAAAGAGCGGTATTATGCTTCAAATGTTCAAAAAGAAGGCAGCGTGATCTTGTCTTAACTTATTTTTCAATTTAGAATAAATTGATTTATGAAGATTAAAATAGAGAAGTACCTACCACCGCAGTCTTTAAATGGAAACTGGTGTATACATACATGCACACAGACAGACATACGTACTTACAGGCATAATTATATACGTATGCATACAAACGCACATATAAAATATGTATGCGTTCATGTAGGGTTATCTGAATATATATATATGTGTTTGTATGTAAATATGGATATGTGATCGTAACTATATAAACTTTCATAAATAACGAACACATATTCTGCACTTCAATTTTAAGAAATCAATTTACTGTATCTCATTCTAAGGATATATGCATGTATATATAAATACATACATACATACATACATACATACATATATATATATATATCATATTGCTGAAACGCACACATGTATAAAGTTACCTATTTACCTGTCTGTATCTCTTTCAATATATGAGTCTATCTCCCTGTCAGTCGATCGATCAATCTATCAATCAGTCAATTAATCAATCAGTCAATCAATCAATCAAGCAATCAATCTATCTATCTATCTATCTATCTATCTATCTATCTATCTATCTATCTATCTATCTATCTATCTATCAAACTATCTATCTATTCATCCATCTATCCATCTATATATTTGTCTAGGTATATATACTATTTTGTGTGTTTGTATGCATATTTGTATTATGAATGTATGTATATATGTAGGGAGAGAGAGAGAGAGAGAGAGAAATTTAATGGCTCGAGAGAGACAGAAATATTCGATCAAATATTTCTACAATAGTCTCATGTTGAGAAATGAATTTTTTCCATTGTAGTTTGTTCAGATTTGGTGAATACGTTATAGATTTCTCCCATGTTAGCTTATATTGTGACATCTCATGACTGAATAGGTTATCTCGTGAAAAATCTTTGTTCACCTACCAATTTTGTATGCACTTTTATTCCCCTACCTCCGCAAAAAAAACATTTGTTTTAAGCCGTAAGTATTCGTCACCTACCAAATTCCCTGGACTTTTACACACGAATAAATATGTATTTTCTTTTGTTATTAAAACTAATCGTATGTTCTTTCTAGTTGCCTATATTTTCATTTACAATAAAACTAACTTTTTATGAGGAACAAACAGTTCGTTAGCTGCCATTTATTGCTTGTATTATTGATTCAAAACCAACTCATTCTTACATCTAATCATAAGTGAATGGATTGTGTTTGACAACTCTCTGAAAGAAAAAAAAAAGCCTAACAAGAGTCGATATTTCATGCAAAATTTTAATAAACCTCTTTTCTTCAAGGAATTACCTTTATGTGGAATTTCTCTTACAACGCTTCGTATTTTGCTATACGAAAGGTACCCTAAAGAAAACGGAATTTTGCAGTATTATTTTATTCACTTAGTTTTACGTGTTTACACTTTTACCACCTCCAAAGTATTCTCCATTTCAAGCAATGCATCGGTCCAGACGCGTTTTCCACTGTTCCAAGCACTGCAGGAACTCTTGCGATGAGATGTCTTTTAATGCCACCGTCATTTTTGTCTTCACCTCTTCCGCATCTGCAAATTCCATTGTACCAACTTTCGTCACCAGTGATGACCTTTGAAAAAAAAAGAAAAAGAAAAAATAGTGTGGATCAACTTCCAGCTGGCCATTCTTTTCACGACACGGTTTCAATCGTGACTGCTTGTGATCTTGCGTGAGCAAGCGAGGCACTAATTTTGTGCAATTTTTTTCATTGGCAACTCCGCATTCAAAAAATTCGTTGTTAGGTGTTCCAGGCGACACCAGTCATACAAACAAGATCATCGATTGTTCGATGACGGTCCTCCGAGATCAGTTCATGAAATTTCATGATGTTTTCATTCGTTTTCGAAGTCGACGGTCGTGCTGGACGAGGCCGGTCTTCAAGAAATGTGACCATTCCTAAAGCGTGGAAGCCATCCGTGAATCTGCGTTTTATTCTCTTATTCTTTTATTTGTTTCAGTCATTTGACTGCGGCCATGCTGGAGCACCCACTTTATTCGAACAAATCTTTTAAAGCCTAGTACGTATTTTATCGCACCCATTTGCCGGACCGCTAAGTTACGGGGACATAAACACACCAGCATCGGTTATCAAGCGATGGTGGGAAACAAACACAGACACACAAATACATATACATATACCTACACACACACACACACACACACACACACACACACACTCACACACATACAGGTTCTACTCATTTTTACCAGCTGAGTGGACTGGAGCAACGTGAAATAAAGTGTCTTGCAAACACACACTCACACGCGCGCGAACACACGTACACACACATTTATGTACCCGTTCTGCAAAGTTTACTTTTAATGAGCAGTAGTAAAGTATGCTCCCTCGGTCTCTCACCACCTTAATGAATAATTATAAAAGCTTTACATAATCAGCAATATCACTATCATAGCCATCATAATCATGAACAGTAATTTTATCTGACAGAATCGTTAGTATCCCGGACAAAATGCTTAGCGGCATTTCATCCGTCTTTACGTTCTGAGTTGAAATTCTGCGGAGTTCGACACTGCCTTTCATCTTTTCGCGGTCGATAAGCTGAGTAGTAGTAGTAGTAGTAGTAGTAGTAGTAGTAGTAGTTTTAAAACTCATATTCTATGTATTATTGTTTGAAAGCATATTTTCGGTACACAATTTAATTTCATCTTCAGTTTTTTTTTTCAGTTACGATTATAATTTTTCATCGTTTACGTGATTAAATAATAATAATAATAATAATAATAATAATAATAATAATAATAATAATAATAATAATGATAATAGGAAGAAGAAGAAGAAGAAGAAGAAGAAGAAGGAGAAGAAGAAGGAGGAGAAAAAAAAGAAGGTGAAGAGGAAGAAGAAGAACAACAACAACAGCAACAACAAATATTATAATAGCAATAAAAATAATTTTTTTAATTATAACTATAAACTATTTTTTAACGTTATTATTATTATTATTATTATTATTATTATTATTATTATTATCATTGTTGCTATTATTATTATTATTATTATTATTATTATTATTATTATTATTATTATTATTATTATTATTATTATTATTATCATTATTATTATACTACTTTTAGAGAATATTATGGGTAAACATTTTATTTTCATCTGCGGTTGGTATAATAATTTTATTTTATTTTTTTCCCCTTCAGGTCTAAATAAAACAGTTACATTTAAAATTTATTTATATTTTGCTGAGGCTGTTTATTTTCGGTTGAATTTTTCTGATAATTTCATTTTTTTTTTCGTTCGATGATATTTATTTTTTTCAAAAACAATTTTAATTAAAATCCAATCATTTTTGAATAGCTGAATTCTGTAGAACTATTTACCGTTATATTTCTCATATGAATCGACAATTTGGCCGTTTAATAGAATTTTATTAATCAGTTTATACTAGTGGGAATTTAACGAAAATATTCCACTGTAACATCAAACTGAAGTCTCGTCGTACACATTCGAAATAAATCGCAAATATCAAATAAATCCAGCTATTAAGATTAACAAATACCTGGTGGGGATGGCAGTGGTGGTGCGATGTGGGTTGGTTAAGAGAGAAAGAGGGACAGACAGAAAGAGGGAGGGAGGGAGAGAGAGAGAGAGAGAGACGATGGTTGAGTAAACTTTACTGAAATAATAGTGATAATGATAATAAAAATAATAATATAATAATAATAATAGCAATAATAATAATAAAAATAATAAAGACAATAATAAGAATAATAATAAGAAAACAATCAAAATAATAATAGTAATAATAGTAATAGTAACAGCAGTAATAGTAGCAATAATAATAATAATAATAATAATAATAGTAGTAGTAGTAGTAGTAGTAGTAGTAGTAGTAGTAGTAGTAGTATTAATAATAGTACTAGTAGTAGTAATAATAATCGTAGTAGTAGTAGTAATAATAATAATAGTCGTAGTAGTAATATCAATAATAATAATAATAATAATAATATCAATAATAATAATAATAATAATAATAATACCAATAATAATTATAATAATAATAACAATGATGATGATAATAATAATAGAATAGCAATGAAAAGATGAAATAAAATTAGAAAATATAAAATGCCCTTTTTCGATAACCATGAGACATTAAAAGGTAACAAAGGCCATGTTTTCCAACGCTGGCGGTGGTGGTGGTGGTGGTGGCGCTGTTGTTGGTGGTTGCTGTATATGTCGCTATTGTTTGGGCAGGTTCCGCTGCCGGTGCTGCTGCTGCTGTTCCTCTATCGATTATTGCTTATGACGTTGACGATGAAGAAAATGGCGGTGACTTCGATGAGAGGATGAGGACGAGGCTGACAACGATGATGGCAATGATGATGTTGGCGACGACGACGACGACGATGATGATGATGAGGATGAGGATGATGGGGATGATGGTGATGACGACGATGATGGTGATGACAATGATGATGGTAATGATGATGATGATGATGAGGATGATGGTGATGACGACGATGATGGTGATGACAATGATGATGGTTATGATGATGATGGTTATGATGATCTTGATGACGATATGATAATGATGATGATGGTGACGATGATAATAATGATGCTGCTGCTGTTGATGATGATTATGATGATGATGATGGCGATGTTGATAATAATAATGATGATGCAGATCATGATGATGGTGACAAGGATGATGACAATCATTATGATGGCGACGATGCTTGTAGTGATGATGACGATGATTGTGGTGATGGTGATGATGGTTGTGATGATGATGATGATGATGATGATGATGATGATGATGATGATGATGATGATGATGATGACGGTGATGATTATGAGAAAGAGGTGGAAGTGGTGAAGAAATACGGTGATGATGAAGACAGTGACGAAGACGATAACGTTAGTGATGATAATAATCATGAAGATGATGCTAATGATGATGATGATGATGATGATGATGATGATGATGACAATGATGTTGCTTATGTGCTCCTGCTGATGATGGTAATGATGATTATGACGAAGTAAAGTCCATCTGAATTAACTCATCAATTAACAAAACCAGATTTTGTTAATTGTACAGATGATACGTCGATGGACTGCGCAAGCTGCAACGGAGGCTGTCCATCTACAGAAAAGAACAGCTTTGAAATGACAACTGATGCAGTGCAGCGGATGCCGCCGAACGCGATGTTGCTGCTGCTGCTGCTGCTGCTGCTGCTGCTGCTGGTGATGATGATGATGATGTTGGTGATGATGTTGATGACGACGACGACGGCGGCGAGGACGAGGCGGAATAAGGTGATAATAGTTATATCGTCAGTGGTGATGACAACCATGAGGTTGGTGGTGGTTGTGATGACGAAGATCCTAATGACGACGAAGATCCTAATGACGACGACGACGACGATGATGACAATGAACAATGATTATAACGCTGATGTGAAGGAGGGTGAGGAGGATGAGGAGGAAAGTGAGGTAGAAGGGAAGGATGTTGTTGACGTCGAGACCGACGTGTAACAAAAAACCCATAAGTTTGATAATGGTGGTCATAGGTTTTACATTGTGATCATGATGATGATGTCCCTGTAGATGTGTATAATATTGGCTGCTGGACGCTAGGGAGGAAGATGGTTAGATTAATGAGAGGGAAGAGCGTGGGGGAAACGCATTTAAATTGACGCGGACAGTTTTTCGATAGATCACAGACAGATTCAGAGAGACACACACAGACACACACACACATACACACACACACACACACGCACACACACACACACACACACACACACTCATGTACTTTGATATAAGCATGCACCTTCACCAACTATTCTCTCTGTGCACACCTTTCAATGCAATGTATGCCAAAAGGTTCGCAAATCTAAGGGAGGCTTGAAAATACATTTTAAGATTGTAATTTAACTGTAGCTCTTGGTGGTCCAAATCGGATATACAATCTATGTGGGTGTCTTCTCAAAACATTGTCCGGTTTAAAAACCCACATCAAATGCCATGATGGTGCTGCGGTGTAGGTACAGGAGGTGGTTAAACTCTGCATAAGGAGTAAACAACCACCATATATATATATATATATATATATATATATATATATATATATATATATATATATTCTCTTTTCGTTTTCATTCTCTTTCGAAATCATCCCTATTTTTGTGGTATAGAGTTTTTTGCTGCTCTTTCTAGCGGGTAGATGTCCTATTATAGGCATCTCTATATTTTAAATGAATAATATATATGTAGTCTATTGACTAATTTTTTATTCTCGCTGGACCACTGGTGGTAAATTAAATTTCTAAAATTTCTTTTGCTGCCCTTTGATTAATAATGATATATATATATATATATATATATATATATATATATATATATATATATATATATATATATATATATATATATATATATATATATATATATGGGGGCCAGACAAACCATTCCTCTCCTTCCAAGGATTGACCACTGATAGATAGAGAGAAAGATAGACAGATAGAAAAAGAGAGACACTTAAAGAGAGGCAGGGAGGGAGACGAGTGGAGAGAAAGCAAGACACACAGACAGACAGGGAGACATAGAATTCTGTAAGATAGAGATTACGTAGAAAACGAGTTAGAAATGAGAGATCTGACATGATAAATTCTAAATAAATATTTAAATTTATAGGAGATTGTGCAGTTCTCACGGCCATAGAGAGAAACATTTTACAGCTATACACACATATATACTGTTGAAAATCTGTTTATACACACACGTTGTCACATGTTAGCGTTTAAAGAGAAAACTACGGACACATGTATCTCCGCACACACAAAGACATGTATTTATTCATTTATCTTTAAATTGTCTACGGTTGAGACGAGAGATAATCAGCATTATAAACTACCTATGTAATGTAATATGCAAATATTATTATATGTTAACGTTGATAAAATAGAGTTTAATGAAAAAAATTATAAATATATACACGCATATATGTACGAATTCGTTTACAGTAATAGTCAAACACACAGACACACTCTCTCTCTCACACACACACACATAACGCAATGCATACATATACATAATAATACATATATACATACATGCACACACATACACAGACACACAGGTGTACAAACACTCTTATACACATAACGCAATACATACTTATAAATAACAATACGTATATACATACATGCACAGACACAAAGAAAGACTGACGGACAGACACCCAGCTGTATAAATAAATAAATAAATATATATATATATATATACTCATGCATATTCATATATGTGTGTATATCTGTGTATGTATGTACAAGAGTATATTAATACATAATTTTACATATACAGATACACACACACACACACACACACACACATGTAGCGCGTGTCTGTAAATAACACACACACACACACACGTGCGTACGTGAGGAAGAAGACACAGATATAGCAACACTCATAAATAGTTGTTTTGTGTCGAGGAAGTACACCATTCTTTTCCATCAAAACATGTTTTGGCTCGAGGGATAAATTACAGCCAAAATAATTAATTAAACAATATCGTATTTTATCTGTCATGCATTATCTGAGTACCGCCATTACACCCGGAATAGTATACAATCAAATTTATAGCTGCCATTTTAATTTTAGTTTCGCTTACAAAATCGTGCCTCGATGTCTCTCTTAAGTTTAGTTTCATGTATTATATTAAGTGTTGTTTTAGAAAATTAATATCTCGTATTACATTTATCAATGGCTGGACGATTTTACAAAAGTAATTTAATACAAAAATAAAAGATAAAGCAATAATAATATTGAAAATATATATTGTGAAAATATGGTATGATAAGCAGTCTTTAGCCGTTTAACTTCAATTATTGTCGATAGTAAGTGTGGGTTTGTGTGGTTTCCAGACGTATATGGAGATGTACGTAGACATTGTTACCTGCTAGAGAGAACTGAATAGATAGACTCAAATCTCACATTCTTGTAAAAATCTTGAAATAAAGAGAGAAAGCACAAACATGACACAGCACATGGTTTATTGTTCAGTTCCACTGCAAGGTAGCTTGCTCTGTTGTCTTCTACTATAGTCTTGGTCTACCAAAATAAACTTTTCTTATTACAATATCACTTTTACTCATTGTAGCCATCACAGTAAGTTATTCCTAAAGCAATAGATTAAAATTTTGTTTCAGTTCATTCTGTAGTGTGCATTCAAATCAGAAGCCGATAAATTTTCGATATTCCTCATTTGTCATGTTATGTTTCAATGATGAATGAGCATTATCTTCTTTTTCTGCTTGAAGTCTCTAAAATCGAGAAATAGCCATGCATGGTTTTCTCGTCGTTCAACCGAGAAGCGTTTTCTTTATTTCCGTGAGATCAAAGATGCTGAATACAGTTCTTTCCGAGAAAATGTCGATTTCATCTGCATTGAATACAGCCTGATAAAGGAGGAGTTTCTTGGATGTTTGCAGTTCACCATACAGTACTTTGTTAAGGATATACTAACGCTTGTGAAACTTACTTCTGCCAACTATGAACGATACAAAATTTTCGTAGGTTCCTTTGGTACACATTCAGCACTGTAGAGTTGCACGAGGGGTGAGACTTATATTAAATATTTGAGTGCATACATGGTTAATGCATGCATCTGAAAATTTGCTTCTCGTTTTTCTCAATCAATTAAGAAAATAAACAGATCTGAACAAAACACTAAGATGAAACGATGGAGAAATTCCAACACTGCCCATTCTGAATATATTTTAACCGTCTCTTTTCTGATCTGAAGAATGAAATACACCTTTAATGATTAAATATTGTACATCACTCTACGTACATTTAGAGAATGATGGCATAGATATAAAAATATTAATTTTGCGTTTCATTATTTAATGAACATAATATTAGGTAATTATCAAAACGTACATATGTGGATCAGGAAAAATGTAATATAGTAATTAAGAGCGGGGAGCTGGAAAAGGTAGAAGAGCTTTTACAGGCACTCGAGTCAGAAGGGGCTTATCCTTGAGTTGGATCCAAACTTTTTGAATACGGGTGTTTTTCAAAGAGTTGTTTCTGCACCTGATTTACCTGGAAGTCTCTATGTCCTTGAAACCCTTACTGATTGCTATACCGGAACAAAACATTCTTAGCCAACCTGAAAATGTTCGTTTTATTCGTCGTTGATGAGACCATATGGGGGAAAACAATGTATGCGACTTCCACCGACGTTCTGAGCAAAATCCTGAAAAAATATATTACTAGTGCCACTTATCAAAATGTACTGTTATAGTAATGTCAAATAAAATTCATGTTACTTTTTGAGATTTCACCCAAGGAGATGCATCTTTACCTATAGTGCAAGCGAATTATTTGTACAGCACCTGACCTGCAAGATACCAGTGTAAAAACGTCATCTCGCGTTGGTTTGCGATAACTCCGTTACTTGACGTCTGGTGCACCGTTCACCTGTTTAGGCAACATCAATTTGATGGAAGGAGTGAGGTAATATAGAGCCTATATATTTGATCATTATATGTATCTCATTTATGTAGGTCGTTCAGCAAAAATTGAATACTCATGTGTCCATGTTGCACAGTAGACACAAGCATACACACCTACACACTCACGCATTCACACGCGCATACACATATGCACACATGACCAATGCGTCTCGCAATGGAATGGCACCTGAAACCACTGGTGTGTAAAGAGATTTCCTTGACTACACCGTTATACTTAGCAAGAATATATGTCGGCTTATATTCAACGTCCGCGTTCGAATCCTAATCAAATTTAGTTTTCATATTTTAAAATCTATCTTAGCACTCTAAATTACCTCATAAATTATCTATTTTTAAAAACCCTCGTCCTACCCACACCACCCAAAAACAAATTGTCTACTTTAGCCCTATGTATTCTTAATCAATGGTTTCATTATAGCCTACTATTTTCAGGAAAATAATACTGCTGCGTTGTCAGAAGGAACTGCAGCATTAGTTACGTTCGTGATTTATTTAGTTTCATATCAATTAACAAAAACCGAAACAAAAAAGATTAATTAATTACTTAATTAAAAAACAAACACAAAGCAGAGAAAACAAAATCCTGTTCTATGTTAAAAGCAAAAGCCAACAATTATTACAGATGCAAAGTAGATGTGTGCACATGTATAATAATCAGTGATTGATATACATACATATATATATATATATGTATATATATATATATATATATATATATATATATATAAGTGTGTGTGTGTGTGTGTGTGTGTATGTACACGTACACACACATGTATGTTTAAGCATGTATATGAATAAATCTCTCTCTCTCTCTCTCTCTCTCTCTCTCTCTCTCTCTCTCTATATATATATATATATATATATATATATATATATATATATTGGTATTATGCATGTTTACATATATATCTATTTGACAACAAAATAGTGAAATAATTAATATTATAAAAAGACGCTAATGAATCGTTATGACAGTTGGTTAATTCCCTATCTCTTCAGATTTCAGTAACTCCGGTGTGGTCGGAGTGAAGAATTTTGCTCAAAATGAAGAAAAAAAAAACAAAACAAAAAAACATCGACCGTACTGTTATGCAAAAACATAAATCAAAACAGTTATGTGTGTATGTGAATACGCATCACATATATATACACGCAAGAACACACACACACACACACACACACACACACACACACAACATATATATATATATATATATATATATATATATATCTTTGTGTGTGTGTATACGTACTACTATATGTATATACATATCTGTATATATATATATATATATATATATATATATATATATATATATATATATATATATATATATATATATATATATATATATATATATATGTATATATATATATATATATAGATACATATAGTATGTATGCACACACACGTATATATATATATATATATATATATATACGTGTGTGTGCATACATACTATATGTATCTATATATATATACATACTATATGTATATATATATATATATATATATATATACATGTATATATTTATATACATATTCATATATGTAGATACATGTTTATATATGTGTGTGTGTGTATGTGTTTTTGTGTGGTACTTTATGCATAGATCGATAAATAGATAGGCAGATAGGTAGAGGTTCAATACACGCATGCATATATTTACATAAGCACATATTCATACATATGTAACCCCAATATACATACACATACACGCACACAAACAGATATATATGTGTATATATAAATATGTATGTACATATATATATATATATATATATATATATATATATATATAGTATGAATATAATATATATAAACACACGCATGTGTCGGCATGTGTCGGCATGTGTCGGCATGCGTATGTGTGTGCGCGCGCCCGCGTGCTCGCAGCGTGTGCACTTGCTCAAAAACACGCAATCACATACACACCTGAATGCACAGAAACAACCTCATACACATATGTAAATATCCGGGTAGAAGTTGCTAGAATCTCGTCTTCGATTGAGTTTAGGGGGTCATACTAATTATGTTCTATTTGTTTCTGTAATTATTTGAAATTAGATTTAATGACTTGGATAATAATTTTAATTATTAATATAATTAAAATTTATATGAAATGGGAGTGAAAAATATTAAGGAACGTAAAAGATAAAATATACGCAGGAACATAAATTCAATAGAAATTATGTATTGATTAAATAAGGATATACACAGTATATGCGACTATATAAATCATCAATGTATAACAGTAAAGAGATGTATGTACACACTCACACACACATTCGCATGCACACTGCACATGCGCAAGCAAAGGCGTATGCAGAAGCAGACATATATACTTGCACATGCATATACATAATCTGTCTGTTTCTGTCTCCCTCGATCGGTGTATCTGCCGTCTCTTCTCTTTGTCTGTCTATCTATCTATCTATCTATCTATCTATCTATCTATCTATCTATCTCGTGAGGAAGCTGTCCCTAAAAGGTCGGTTTGAGGTGGCGAACACGTACATCGCGTCCGTCATCTACTACCGCCTTACCATCGTACCTTGTCCCGACCGTAACATCACCAAACTGGAACGTATTCTCTTCTTTCTTGTGGAAGGGATGCATTCCGATGGTCAGGCGATCCGTTTGGTACCAACACCCATTAAAAGCAGGGCTGGTCATGCCGTGTTTGATGATGCGAAGACACGCGCTGAGACTGCGATATCTCCGGCTCTACGTAGACGACGGTGAACAAGTTTGGTCGCCGTTTGTGAGCCGCGCTTTCCTCCAACTCGTCTCCATAACCGAACTGAAGTGGTGGCATCCAGGTTCCCATCGAAGCCACAGTATGAATCATTGGACCCCTGTGATGAAAGAAGCACTTAGTAAGTCCAACCCACATATTAACAACCGAAACGAACTGCCCACATTTGACAGGCAGCTGTATCGATGCTATCCTGTTCAATCAAAGCAAACTTTCATATGCATACATTATTTTCTACTCTAGGCACAAGGCCCGAAATTTTTGGGGATCGGGGGCCAATCGATTAGATGGACACTAGTACGCAACGGATATTTAATTTATCGACCCTGGAATGATGAAAGGCAAACTCGACCTCGGTGGAATTTGAACTCAAAACATAAAGACAGACGAAACACTGCTATGCATTTCTCCCGGCGTGCTAACGTTTCTTATTTCTGTATTGCCCACAAGGGGCTAAACATAGAGGGGACAAACAAGGACACACAGATGGATTAAGTCGATTACATCGACCCCAGTGCGTAACTGGTACTTAATTTATCGACCCCGAAAGGATGAAAGGCAAAGTCAACCTCGGCGGAATTTGAACTCAGTATGTAGCGGCAGATGAAATACCACTAAGCATTTCGCCCGGCGTGCTAACGTTTCTGCCAGCTCTCCGCCATTTGATATGCAAACATTACAAGAGAAAGACTTTAGCTCACAAAACCCATGTCTCCGAAGATTTCCTGAAGCAGCGTCCTAGACGTGAAATATTAATGGACATGGCGAAGTACGAAACATCGACCTGTAGTATTTCATATTTATTTGCATTGTTTCCGCAACCAGAAGAACCTACATAAGTGCTTATGTCTTTACTTATATGTAATGTATAATACACATATTTTCTTTAACCCCGGGAAACGTTGGCCCGGTTACTATATTCCTATACTGTGTAAAAATAACCATGATTACAATATGTTCCCTGAAAGTGACGCAGGTTCTTTATTTTATCGCACTAGAAGTGTAGAAAAGCAAAGTTGACCTCGTCGTGATATGAACTCAGGATTTAAAAGCCGGAAGAAATGCTACTAAGCATTTATTTTGTCCACGCTGTTATGCCTTTGCCAGATCGCCGACTTGTACAGCATACATAAGTACATACATACACAGCATAAGTATGTATATATGTATAGATACATATACACATACGCACAAATCTCTCTCTCACTCTGTATATATATATATATATATATATATATATATATATATATATATATGTGTGTGTGTGTGTGTGTTTGTGTGTGTGTGTGTTTGTGTGTGTGTGTGTGCGTGTATATATATTATGCATGCATATATATTTAAGTGAAAGTGTATGACCGCGTGCGTAACTTGATTGTAAGCGTCAGCGTAAGTGTTTGTGTGTGTGTGTGTGTGTGTGTGTGTCCGTGTGTGTGTATGCGTGTGTGTGTGAGTGCGGTGGTCTAAATAAATGCATCTCTTTAAAATGCCGTCCCATAAATTTCTATTTACATATGTGCACCCTCCGGAACCAATCTAATAAGAAGGAGCAATAAGCAGAAGCCTCACATATCACATTAGTCACCAGTTATTAAACATTGATTATGCTGCCAAACCTATTCGATAACATCTCTTAGAACGGTTTCAATTAAGGAACATAATAAATAATAATTACCAACAAATTCAATATAATTCCGCTCGTAACAGCTACGTACATTAGTGGTATATCTATAGATGTATTGTTGCGGTCATAAGCGGCTATATGTACACAGGATGTGTGTTGTTGTATACGCATTAGGACCATGTATTGTATGTCATTATCTGAAGTATCTACAAATTAAATATAGGTCATTTGTTTTGATGCATTTTCAATGTATAAATATTCGACGTTATACTCGCGCACATGCACGCATGCATATGTATGTATGCATCATTATGATTCGTAATTCTATAAGGATGCTTGTGTGGGTGATTAAATCTATACACACACGCTCACACACATATATATGACAAGTGTTCAGATGCAAGCAATACAAAAGAGAACATAAGTTTTCTATGCATCGGCAAACGTCGTGTACATAGCATTAATTCATGCGTTCGCAACTTTTTCCACCATGGCAATGGTCGCCAGCCATGTTTGCCCATGGGGCCCATTTGATGCCTATTTTAATCTTCAAGGTCCCTGTAGTCATACGATGTTAAGAATAAATCCTTTTATATCTGTTAAAATATTTCATGTATTGTCGAAATATATCCAGTTTCTTGGATATAAATTTTTATAACAAGATCTTACATGGGCCCCCAAGGACGCTATGGATCTCCAAGGGTTATATTGACCTCCATGGATCCTATGGATTTCGGTTCAGAAGAATATGTTGTGCAGTGCATTGGTATATAGAAACGGTTACTAAATTAACTTGTAAAAGTTTAATGAACTATACTAGTTTTTAAAAAAAGGGATGCCCATATCCCACAATTATTATGTGTATGCGAATGCATGTGTATATGTATGAATGTATATATGTATGTATGTATGAATGTATAATATTGTACTTTAACTTCTGAAAGAAGGTAAATGGAAATTATGCTGAAGCTTGTGGAAGGAATAGTACCTGCTATTCAATCTACCAGAATCGTCACATCCAGTGTCACACTGATCCTACTTGTTGATTACACCAAGGACACTCATGCATATCAACGTCACTCATCAACATCACTCATCAACCCTGACTCTCATTCATCTAACAAACAGTTCACTGGTCGAACAACCGCACAAAGCCTACGAAACCGTCGCAGACATAATTTAGAGGCAACATACATATATTTCAAGGCGGCAGGCGGGCAGAAATTCCACTGAGGTCGACTTTGCCTTTCATCCTTTCGGGGTCGATAAATTAACTACCAGTTGCGTACTGGGTTCAATCTAATCGACTGGCTCCTTCTCTCCCTCCCCAAATTTCGGCCTTGTGTTTAGAGTAGAAAAGAACATACATATACATCTTTATGCTAGTGTAGACACAAATATTAATAACTGGTGTTTATAGAAGTATATCATTACAAAGTCAAGTAGGTGAGAAAGATACCACCTGTAGTTGCCAGCCAATTTGGCAAATGTGCTTAATGCTGGTTAATAAATTGTATATATGTAAATGTCAAAAAGAAGCTCACCTCAAGCCATGCGATTGTCAGACGAAGCAGTGACATTTTGTAGTTTCGTTCACTTGCTATAATGATATTACAGAACCGAGACTTTGATTGGATAACGAGAGTTTGTAGTCGCTTGATAGTGTCATTATAAATGTAGACTGAATACTGTAAATCCTGTGTAACGTAACAACAATTGTATACAAAGACAGTGTTGACACCGACTGGCTAGCTCGAGTATATGTTGTCTGTGTGCAGATGTATCAAATGATTAGACACTTAAATATATTGAGTAGATCTCGTTTGGTTGGATGAACACTGAATGTGTGGGTATAATGAATATCATAAATAGATATCAACGGTACAGCTAGTGTGTCGTATATGAGACGATTACATAGTTATATCATATAGATATAACTATGTGTGTGTATGTGTATGTGTGTGTGGGTGTGTGTGTGCGTGTGTGGGTGTATGTATAGCAATAATAAATCTCTGAGCGAGAACTGAACAATAGCAGCATGGTATCGTGAAGTATATTTGCCGCCTAAATGTGGCTGACCCATATGGGACGATGCCACTGTTGTGATACACACAAATCCGGGTTTCTGGTTAGTAACCCGTCATCAGTGTGTGTGTGTGTGTTTGTGTTTGTGTGTGTGTGTGTGTGTGTGTGTGTGTGTGTGTGAGAGAGAGAGAGAGAGAGAGATGGGAACGATGATTTCCCTTCGCAAATACTAATCGGACACAGACAGTTTGTCATTAGCCAGCTGGAGGAGATGCCTTCCTGGGAATATAAACAACAGTAGCATCGTTCCCTATGGGGCCGTCACATTTACGTGGCAAATATACTTATACATATATATATATATATATATATATATATATATATATATATATATATACACGCATGAAATAACGATAATAATAATCCTTGGATGGAATTTATAAATATAATATCGGCACAGCTCGGTGCGACCCCACCAAAGGAAAAATAGAAAGAGAAGCCGCCTTCTCCTGATACACTGATTCTGCTAGCGTCTTCATAGAAATAGGAGAACGCCTGATAAGCTATAAAACCAGATATTGGAACGAAAGGGAAAGGGCACTGCAAGAACTTACTTCATAATGAGATTGATTGTTCTGAACTGAATAGAGGTTAAACTGTAACAACAACAACCAAAACAGCAAGAAGAACAAGAACCACGACAACAACAACAGCAACAACAACAACAACGACGTAGACGACGACGACGAGCGCTGCAGGAGCAACGGCATAATGCAAAGTTAGTGTTGAATAAAATCAATTGTGTAAGGTTTGGCGGGCGTATTGTAGCTGTCTCAAAGACGAAGTATTTTCAGAAATGTACTGACATTTCTTTAATTTCTTTTTATCTGAAATAATGATCTATTTATGGTTTGTAACATATATGGAAATCCATCGGTCTTTCTTTGATTTCAGTTTAACGAGGGTTTTCATTTGCCCCGAGACATTCGCGTGATTTTGATCTTGATTTACTGACTACTACTACTACTATTACTACTACTACTACTACTACTACTACTACTACTACTAATAATAATAATAATAATCTTTTCAACTCTAGGCAGAAGTCCCGAAATTTTTGTGGGGAGGGGCCCAGTCAATTACATCGATCCCCGTGCGTAACTGGTACTTAATTTATCGACCCTGAAAGGATGAAAGGCACTGTCGACCTCGGCGGAATTTGGACTCAGAATGTAAAGACGGACAAAATACGCTTAGCATTTCGCCCGGTGTACTATCGATTCTGCCAGCACACCTTAAATAATAATAATAATAATAATAATAATAATAATAATAATAATAATAATAATAATAATAATAATAATAATAGTAGTGATAATCCTTTCTACTATAGGCAATGCACCGGTCTCAGCGTTCCTGCCACTTTTAGAATCCGGCCTGGATGTCGTTTTCGTAAGCGAGTCGAGAACATTCTGCGATTCGCTCTGGATCAATAACGGTGGTTTTAAAACGTCGACCTTTGACCTTCATTTTCATTTGGGTGAAGAGACGGAAGCCCACAGAGGCTAAATCTAGCGAATAGGGCGGCTACAGAAGCGATACCATATTGTTTTTGGCGAGGAGAGCTCGGTGACAGGGTGCATTATTGGCGTGAACAATTCAATCCTTCGCGTTCCACAGATCCGGTCGCTTTCGCCGGATGTCCACCCTCAAAACTTTGTTTAACTACAATCTTGTATGTTTAAAATCTTAAAGGTAACGAAACTTTAATGCGCATCACGGAAATGCAGAATAGATTGTTGGAAATTACAACCTCTTGGACCCCATAATGAAAATAGTGCCCCCTTGTCGAATACGTTTTTGCCCCTAAGTCCAAAGTGGTGTTTATATCCGGGTCAAAAACATTGGCGTAGCTGACATGTACTGTTTACGGGGCGATTTACTTGGGGTCAACTTCACTCCAAATACTTCAGTCAGGTCTACATGTTGTTGATACTCCCTACCACACACCTCAAGGCCCTGTAAAACACTATGATTTCAGCCCTTCATTTTGATTAAACGAAATAAAAATATTATTTACGGGGTAAGAATTAATTTGCAGCATTTTAGGTTGGTTTCCATAAGCTTTTGAAGGATATTATGTGAGTGAAATGGAATAATGTACATGTGGTGAAGAAAACGAAAAGAATCCCACACGAAAAAAAATGCAGAGTATAGAATCCATCACAATTTCTGATCTGTGAATGAATCGTTAATTCATGGACACAAATAAATGCTTTTATCAAATCATTTCAAGATATGTCGTATTAAAAATGGATTGAATGTTACGGAAGGAGAATATCTCTGACATAATGGTGATGATGAGAGAGCAGCATTCGATATGCTTCCTCTAATTACAGATACCGATGCCAAAAAGGAACAGAGGAACCGTACCATTGTACAATTTACCTGCTTATTACCAAGGTTTATTCAGTACTTAAGTGGTTCCACTGCTGGATTTGGGAAAAATTTGAGGAATTTTTCTATTGGCTATATTTAAGTGTTAATGTATAATTTTCGTTTTTTTAGTCAAAGTTTTACCAAATTTTAAATTCCGTTTTTTCCCACTTTCATGCACATATAAACCTTATGATTTCACATGCATTCTTCGCATTGATAATTTTTGCTCGGTCTTAAACTGCATTCTATTGCTTAAATGGAAACAACTGCTTAACCATAAAGTAGGGCTGTGGGTTGTATTGCCGATCAGATTTTATAGATGCGATTTAAAACAAGTATTCAAATATTCACAATAGTTCGAAAGCAATTATTTGCAGACAAAATAACCTGTGTTCCGAAGCGAATAGAAGAAATACTTTGTAGTATTACCATAATTAATTATATGTTATGTTATCATTTAAAATCATGTTGGCAGATGCCATACGTTCTAATGTACATCCGAGAGACACGATTCTATGTAACAGTATGAGATGACCAAATCAAATGTGTGACCAGCTTGAGAATAATAATACTGCTGATTATACATACGTATATATATATATATATATATATATATATATATATATATATATATATATATGTATGTGTGTGTATATATATATATATGTGTGTGTGTGCGTGTGTTTGTCTGTGTCTGTATATATGTATGTACATGTGTATATATGTGTGTGTGTGCATGTCTCTATACTTAAATTCATGAATATATATGTATGTATGTATATATATATATATATATATATATATATATATATATATATATATATAATATTTAAAAGGAGAATTCAGGTACGTTCAACAATTTAGAAAAATAATAGCTACACTCAGCCATAAAAAAGGTCTATGCGAATTATCAAAATATACTTAATGTATTACTCATTAAAATATTAAAAGAAATTAAGGATTTGGGTAGAAAAACTATATTCATGTATAAAAACATATTACCATCTTAAAAGGTATGTTTTGAAGACATCGTCCCACTTACAACTTAAGAGCTTTGTTAAAAAGATGTTAAAAAATAAAAGTGAAAATTCTCGCGAAAATGTAAATAAAGAAAATTTTAAAGCATCCAGATAGAAAGTGAAGTTTCTAATGATTAGATGGAGATACTCCAATTTCAAGAATTAAGTGCTGATACTCCGACGGCCGTTTGTATATATGTACATGGGGAAAGTAAGAAGAAAAAAGTGAAGATTCACATTGGACATAAAAAAGGCTTTTTTTTATTGAAAAGCAAGGATAAATGTATACAATTAGATAGACTGAGGTAGAATTAAGAGGGATAACAGTCATTAATTTGAATTGTTAAAGGGATTCAAAGTCATACCGGCTTTGTCAATTGCTGTTCACTGCCTTTGAATGCACACCGGTTACCAAACGGTGTCGGTTCTTCTCTTTCTCTCTCTTTAAAACCTTTTTCTATTATTTATATATATATATATATATATATATATATATATATATATATATATATATATATATATATATATATATATATATATATATATATATATACATATATATATATATATATATATATATATATATATATATATATACATATATATTATTGTCCTCTTTTACTTGTTTCGGTCATTTGACTGCGGCCAAGCTGGACCACCATCCTAAGATATTTTAGTCGAGCAAACTTACTCCTGGACTTATTCTTTGTAAGCTTAGTACTTATTCTGTCGGCCGCTTTTGCCGAACTGCTGAGTTACAGCGACGTAATCTCACAAACATCGGTTGTCAAGCAGTGATGGTGGGAGGACACGCAAAAAGACACACACACACACACACACACACACACATATATGTATATATATATATATATATATATATATATATATATATATATATACATATATATATATATATATATATATATATATATATATATATATATGTGCATATATACGTCGGTCTTATTTCAGTTTTTGCCTACCAAATCCAATCACACGTCATTGGTCGGCCCGAGGTTATTGTATAAGACACTCCTCCAAAGTGCCAAACAGTGGGATTGAACCCGGAAGTATATGCTTGTTTAGTTTAATTAAAATATGCTTGTGACATATACGATAGTTTCATAAACTTATCTAAGTTTATAATGATCGATGGTATTTATTGTACTCGAAGATACAAATACTGACATCCTCCCTGTCACTCCATTCTCTCTCTCTCTCTCTCTCTTTCACTCTCTCTCTCTCTTTCACTCTCTCTCTCTCTCTTTCACTCTCTCTCTCTCTCTCTCTCTCTCTCTCTTTCTCTCTCTCTCTCTCTCTCTCTCTCACACAGACACAAACTTACACACATACACAGACACACACAAATATACTGGATAACCAAATGTTTTCCACCCCTACCATTCTGTATCCTGCATTTTGTTTCACCACACATATTTCATATAAAATTACTTTAGTGAAATTGCTCTGAAATTTATCAAATCATTATAAATGATTTGAAGTAGATTTGATTTATATTTTTAGCTGCTCGATCTACCGTTTCGACTCTCGTAAGTTGGCTGAATAAAAAAAATTAAAAAAATGAAAATAAAATAAATGAATCAACGTATAAATAAATAAATAATTTCTAACCGCTTGTTATATTTCATTTATACTGAAACAAAAGGAAATAAAAAAAAATAAAGTATAACGAAAAACAAATTAACTTTTAATAAATAACGGAATGATAATATAATAAGCAATGTCGGTTAATTAAATTTTAATACATAATGTAATTATATATATAATTAAATCTAATGTGATAAACCTTGTTACAACAACCATCTAAGAAGTGTTTCACGTGATGTGATTTCATTGGCTGGTTGTCAGGAAGCTGATAATATCGAAAATTTTTACAATGATACATACGAAATAATTGATGGTTGTTTTCGAATATATTTTGTAATATCACTAACATTTGACATGGTATTTCTGAGAAATTTTAATCTAATCTACGGATTATTTAATGTCACATTCATATTATAAATTGAATATCAAGCTACGAAGTGGTGGAATCATTCCCACGCCGGACAAATCGCTAAGCTGTATTTCTTTTAGTATGACGTTCTAAGTTCAAATTCTGCCGAGGTCGATTTTGCTTTTCAACATTTCGGGCCATTAAAAATATGCAACATTTCAGCACGGGGTGGGCGCGGTGTCGATATAAGTGATGAGTCCCAGCTCGTCGCTTACCTCTTTCACACTTACTATTATTTACGTTCTAGGTTCAAATTCTGCCGAAGTCGACTTTGCTTTTCATCCATTCGGGGTCGATAAATTAAGTACCAGTGAATCACTGTGGGTGATGTAATCGTTTAGTCCCCGCCCTTAATATTTCAGGTCCTGTGCCTTTAGTAGAAAGGATTATTATTATCATTATCATTATTATTATTAAGGTCACGAGCCAACAGAAGCGTTAGCGCGCCGAGCGAAAAATATAGCGGAATTTCGCCCGTCGCTACGTTTACAGTTCAAGTTCCGCCGAGGTCGACTTCGGCAGAATTTGAACTATACATCCCAGAAACTATGGCCTGCGCACTGACAAAATAACAGTGTAAGCTTGTCAATGACCTAATCACAGTTCGTCCGACGAAAATCCGAGCACATTCCTACCAACGATAAATAACCTGTCTTTGTGCGTTCTTGAATTTTGAAAATGTTGTCTCAATACTCAGTCTCACATCAAAATATACTAGCGGGCAAGGACACCACCATGGTGTAACAAATGCATTTTAATTCAAACTACTAACTTGTCTACATTTTACACATGATTGACTAAATAAAATCGATGATTGAACAAAACATCTGCAAGTGTGTGTGTGTTGAATGGTAACTTGTGCCACAATTTTGCTAAATGTCGCAACTGCTCTGATTATAGTCACTTTTCTTCAGATTGGCATGGAGAATATCAACCATATGAGTGCAGTTGTGACTAACAACAAAACCCGCAGCCGACTAAAGCGCATCATGATGTGTTGGAAAGGCATTGCACAGACACGACACGCTGTCCCACACAGAAATTGAACGCAGGGTCATATATTCAAGAATTAAACAGTCTTGTGTTTGTGTGAGTTTATATATATATATATATATATATATATATATATATATATATATATATATATATATATATATATATATATATATATATATATATACATACTGCTTTTGAAAAACAACTGGATAGGAAGAACTCAATGGAATCATAATGCATAACAAGGTGGTTCACACACACGCACACAGATACACTTCACACCAACACACACACATACATATATAATAATAATAATAATAATAATAATAATAATAATAATAATAATAATAATAATAATAATAATAAAAAGTAACAACATAATTTTTTTAATAGCGTTTGTTGCCGACGAGAATGTATCCTAGCCCTTCGATCTGACATTCGAAAGTCGGAGTACTATAAGAGACAACATCTTACTGTTGTTCTTAATTAAACTTTTATATATATATATATATATATATATATATATATATATATATATATATATATATATATATATACACACATATATATATGCATATACATATATATATACATATATATATATATACATATACATATATACATACACACACGCATACACACGCATATGTATATATATACATACACACACGTCAATTTGTATGTATGTATTTCTGTAGGTATATTTCTGTTACATGCACATGTTCGTGTCACATTCAAATAACCAAAATAATTCAAACAATATGTAGACTTACCTTCCAGCTGGACGACCAACGCCATCACCAGAATGAGGCCGAGTCGCCATGAATTCAAAAACTGGATACCACACATGTCCAGAAGTCTTTCACAATCTTTAACCTCTTGCAATTTACAACCGTTTTCTTAAACTCGAATATTCTAGCTTTATGCCGGTTATCGTTGTCGTTGTGATGCTCCCGGGACAAACTTGTGGCTGCAGTTATTATTATTTAATGCTATTGGTGTCGTCCTTGCTTCAGATATAATTTTTTGCTGTGCTTCTATTTCTTGCAACCGCTACGGTTTATACTTTTTTAATGATAGCTGTGATGGTAGAACAACTATTTCACTGGTGCTTCAAACCGCTGTGATTATAGTTGCCAGTGTAAAATCTGTTTGATAACTATCTTCTCACAGATATAACAGTTTATTTTTGCAGACAATTTTCATAAGTGTTCAGCACTTAGAGATAAATGTACGAAATAAGGGAATAATGTCTGCGGCGTGTTTGTTATATGCTGGTAATAAATATATTGCAGTTCTTTCATAATATGTGTTGTTTTTTTTTGCTTTCTCTTTGACCCTACATATATATCTATATATACATATATACATATATGTATATATAAATATACAGACATTTATATCTATATCCGTTTGAATATGTAATACACACATACATATGTACATATATATATATATATATATATATATATATATATATATATATATATATATATATATATATATATATATATATATATATATATATATATATATGTATATATATAAATATATATATATATATATATATATATATATATATATATATATATATATATATATATATATATATGCATACATATATTTGTACGTATATGGATACATTCATACATACATATATATATAATTGTATATATGTAATTCTAGATAAATACACACACACACAAATATACATATATATGTGTATACAGAGAGAGAGAGAGAGAGAGAGATGGAGAGAAAGAGGGAGAGGGAGAGAGTGTGAGTGAGATAGAGAAAGAATGAAAGAAAGGCAGAGCGAGTGAGTGAGAGAGAGAGGGGGGTGGGGGTCAGAGAAGGTGGAGATGTGATATATGTTTTTGCAATGAAGGAAATGATCTTTAATTTAATTTGAAGACAAAATATCCAGAGAATATTTTGTTTCGGACAAAAAAATTGGAAGCCTTTCATACGCCGGGGATACAATTATGAGCGGTGCTTCGTCCACTAAGACGCATAAAGGCGCACACATACACACGCACGCACATATACACGGTAGCAAACTTGTGCAAACACGTGTGTATATATTCCTATGAATATATAAGCACACACCCACATATATATACTTGCAGATATATATATATATATATATACATATATATATATATATATATATATATATATATATATATATATATATATATATATATATATATATATATATATATATATATATATACATATATGTATATAAATACACGCACATACGCACCAAACACAAACGCACACACATACATGCCTGTAAATGTGTGTGTTTGTGTGCAAATGCTCATGTGTGTATGTGAGCTTAATCGCGTACGTTTAAGAGTACCTGTGTATGTGAGCGTGTGTATATATGTGTATGTGCGTGTGTGCGAGGGTGAGAGTGAATGTATGGATGAGGATGGGATGTCGTTGAAGATGAACTGCAAGCGAAGAGAAAGAGAAAGATAGAGAAAAACGGAGTGAAACTTGTAATGGAGAAGAGAAGAATGTTCCAAGGAAAGGAAAAGATCGTTTTATGAAGAGGAAGATTGTTTTATGAAAGTGAAAGTAGAAGACTGTCACATGTTTGTTTATGGGAAAATTTATTCAGTACTACAAATGTTATCTGTTCACAAACAAACACATACAAACCCACGCATTTACATAGATGCAGACGCAAACATAGACACACAGACGCACACACACATCATATATATGTGCAAATACATATATATGTGTTTGCAAATATGCACACATGTGTATAAAACTGGACGACCGCCATGCTGAATATACATCTTAGGTGATTTCGTCGGACAGTTCTTGCTTCCAGTTAAAATCTGCCTCATCATGTATCGGAACCTTTTGTTGAACCGCTATGTTTAGTGTTCTTAAACCAACAACCATCAGATGTAAAATGGCTGCTGAAAATCAATAAATTAGGTTCTCAAAAGCAGTCGAGGTTTAGCGACTTGGCGTAGCTATGTGGACAGAAGCTTGCTTCTTATCCACATGTTTCTGTTCCACTGCTTGAAACCTTTGGCAAGTACCTTCTACTATAGCCCCGGGCTGAGCAAAGCCTTCTGAGTGGATTTGGTAGAGAGAAACTGAAACAAAGTAACGCGGTGAGCTGGCAGAAACGTTAGCACGTCGGGCGAATTGCTTAGCGGTATTTCATCTGCTGTTACGTTCTGAGTTCAAATTCTGCAACGGGGTATCCTGCACAGTTTACTCTGTCATATCCACATACAAGGAATTGGAAGGCTTGGTAATGGAACTGAAACGAAACCACGTACTCAGAACACATGATATTTGACCTCAGAGGCAGTCCTCAATTGAGCGAAGCAATAGGAAAATAGATAGAATGGGGCGGAGAAACGCAAATCTTAAAACGGAACTTATGGCGTATATACGGACCCTGAGAGTAAGTTTTGGACAGTGAATAATGAAAAAGGTGTCTGTAAAATCTGAGAGTAGAGAGATATAGAAGTAATGATGGAGGGAATAGTAAAATGATGGTCATAAGATGTTAGAAAAAGAGACAGACAGAAGAATAAATAAATATAAATGAAAATGGATGAGATAGAAAAATTCTCAAAAGCATATAATAACAAATATTAAGAGAAAGAGAGAAAGAGATGGAGAGAAGAGAGAGAGAGAGAGAGAGAGAGAGAGAGAAAGACAGATAAAGCGTACGAATGCATGTTTATCAGAGAAATATAGTAAGCATGATATTATACATATATACATAGATGTATATATATATTATATGAATTTCTGTGTGTGTGTGCGTGTGTATGTGCGTGTGCGGGCGTGTGTGTTTGCATATATGCATGTATGTATGTATGTATGTATATATGTATATATATGTATGTATACACACACACACACACACATATATACACATATATATATATATATAGAAAGAGAGAGAAAGAGATAGAGAAATACACGCATACACATGCAGACTTACAGACAGACACTTCTGAATGTATATCTATGTGTGTATATATATTTATGTGTGTGTGTGTGTGTGTGTGTATGTGTGTGTGAAATGTAGGTAGGTAGGGTAAAAAAATTCAAACTTCCTACTTTGTTTCATATATATACATACGCAGAGAGAGAGAGAGAGAGAGAGAGAGAGAGAGAGAGAGAGAGAGAGAGAGAGAGAGAGAGAGAGAGGGACAGACAAACGGACATGGAGAGAGTGAAAGAGAAAGAGAAAGAAAGAAAGAGTGAAAATGAGGGAAAGGCAACCACTTAACAAATTACTGATCAATTTGAACATGTTCGATATTATAGTGTTTTGTGTGAGAAGAGGTTATACTTGTAGCGCGGTTTTTGCAATGGCGGTCGGGGACAGCTTAATGGCGGTTAACTCTAGTGTAATAAACATACTCAAGCAAATTGCGATTGCATTACATCAATGGTCAGTCACAATAAAATCTTTGTATCACACACATGACATAGAGGTGCGTGTGTGCGTGTACCTCTGTGTGTGTACGTATATATATATATATGTATATATATATATGTATATATATATATATATATATATATATATATATATATATATATATATATATATATATATATATATATATATATATATATATATATATATATATATATATTCACATATACATTTAATGATATATTCGTTTACAATTGTATATCAAAGGTACCTCTAAATCACTAGTCCCGTGAATCGGTTCTTGAGCATGTTTGTACATACGTTGTTTATGGTCTAAAGATGATGGCATCAGCGATAAAATTCTTTGATTGACTTAATAAAATTGAATCCAAAATAACCAGGTTTCTCTGACGTAAAAGCTACGTAATAGCTTACAAAACTATATACGATATAGACGTTGAGTGTCACATACTCCACAGAATGTTGACGTGGTCTCTTATCATTAAAAGCAAACAGCAGCAAAATGAAATGGAACATCTAAAACGAATAGAGAAATGATATAAAAGTCCATAGTAATGGGTACTGTTCGTTAATCGAATCTGTTTGTTAACCGAAGATGTGTGTTAATCGAAAATGTTTGTTAATCGAATTAGGGCGAGAACGAAAACTACATAGTCGAAGGCTTGGTTGTTTTGTAAGAAGCTTGCTGCTCAACAAGGTGGTCTTGGTTTCAATCTGAGTGCGCGGTTATAGCCTCGGGTCCCACAAAGTCCTATAAATGGATTTCGTATATGGAAACTTATTATAATTTTATAATTTTAAAAATTTATAATTATAATTTTTCAACTTTAATATTTAGATATTTATAAATCATTAACTGTAAACACAATGATTTACAAACGTTTAATTAGTAAAGTGTAAAATTATCAGAGAAGCTATTTCCATCCATTTTTGCTGTATCAAGGAATCAAGGACATTTTATAAAACTCACACCACACACACACACACACACACACGCATATATATGTATATGTATATATATATATATATATATATATATATATATATATATATATATATATATATATATATATATATATATAAACATAATTATCTATATATAATGTTATATATAACAAGATATATTGTGATAGGTTCTGTCTGTCATCACGGCTTGAAAACCGGTGTTAAAAATTTTTTAAATCGCAGTAATTTAGCCGTTTGGTAAATGAGACCGAGAGTATAACTACGACGTAGAAAAACAAACATTAGGGATGGGGTCGCAGTGTTCCACTTAACCACTGACAATGTGCCCTAACATGGCCCCAGTCGAATGAGAGAAACATGCAGACAACGAAAGATATTTCGTCCGATCGCACTCGACAACTCAATATGCCAAACCGTCATTTTTAACATAAACTATGCAAGAAATAAGATTTTAAGGAAGGTAAATTAGATTACATCGACCTACCTCTTTTCACGGATATTTCAACTTACCGGCCCAGGATGGCTGTCAAGTAAAATAACGAAACTTGTCATACATATGATTTAAACGTTATCAGACGTCAACAATCAGAGCTGATCGTAAAAACACACATTCGATTTTCTTTTGTCTGTTTCTAGAACTAGCTTTTTTCTTATGACTTCTGTTGTTTCTAAACAATAGAATATGGTGGTAGGAATTTGGAATATAAGCCTGATTGAAATCTTCTTGTTATTTCTGCCACGCAGACTGACTGACTAATCTGACGGGTACCTTTGGGCAGGCAACATCTGTTTATTTCGTCAGAATGAAGCACATAAGATATGTGGATGAGAATAATATGTATGTATCGATATAAATATACCTATATGTATGTATGTACGAGCGCAACATATGTGAATATCTATGTATAAATGCACACACGCACACACATATATACACACAACTATATATGGTGTATACCTACGAGTATATATCGACGAATTGCCAGGATATTAAACACGCGCCAAAGGAGAATATAGTTTCAAGTATTCTACATCCGCCAATATAAGTCATTGATCAGGAATATTGAACATTTAACTTCATGCCATTGCAAAGAATTAGCTCCTCTTAATTTATCGTTTAAGTCATGTGAGAAACCTTCAGTCAATTATTTGGGAAGAATTTGCCAAATCTAATGACGTCATTAAACGTGTTTGTTAATAAGCAGGTAAATATTCTCAAAGAAGGCACACGTTCCAAGTAACTCCGTTATTAAAGCAATTTGAAACATTTATAGATCTGGAAATTAGTGCCAAAGCGGAAATTATAGAATGATGGGTTCGATATCAGGTCATTTAACTAATATGTATGCAACCATTTTTGTATATATATATATATATATATATATATATATATATATATGCGTACATATACACATGTGCATATGAAAATACTAACATGCATAACTACGTACCTACCTACATACATATATATATATATATATATATGTATATATACATATATATATATATATATGCATATATATATATATATATATATATATATATATATATATATATATATATATATATATATATATATATATATATATATATATATATATATATATATATATATATATATGCGTGTGTGTGTGTTCGTGTGTATTTTTATGTGTATGTATGTATGTAGTGTATATATATTTGTTTACGCATGTCCTTAATTTTTAGGTTAATATAGAAAAATGTAATGTGAAATGGTGTACAGTCAGAATGCGTGGTTTATTTACATAATGTCAAGATATATTTGAAATTTAACTGGTAGGAGGTGACTTACAAGTCTGAGAAATCTAAAACCGAAATTTATGAACAGAGTAATTCTGACAGTTCCTGTAATTGTTCCACTGATGATGTGACATTCCTTTTTACAATCATATTAGCAATAGAATTCTGGACAGATATACTTAAATACCAAATATTCCTGCTCACTTTAGGTTTACTTCTACGAAAACGAGATAATCGTAACTGTGTACTTTCGAACGGAAATAGCGCACAGTTACATACCAACACGACGTCATACAAACCCCCGTGTGTATAGATGCACGTGAAAGCATACGTGTATGGGCCTGTGATATATTGAGTCACATATACGTAAATAAATACACACACACACAAAATACACACATGTATATATATATATATATATATATATATATATATATATATATATATATATATATATATATATATATTAATGCTAATACGTGTAATATTAAACATAATCCTATCAAGTTGTATGTGGCAAGTAAATTTTTCTCCGAAGTAAAATAACGCATAAGAAAATATAACTTACAGTATTGTAATTTCTTTAAAAAATTCATGTTTCTATTTTCCTTTTAAAAATTAAATGTTCTTTGTAAATCAAACATTTTCGCGAAATCTGATATTTCCAAAAAAGGAATAGGTATTTTAAAATATATAATATTTTCTGAATTATGAAAAAGAATATTTCTGAATCTCAAAAACAATCTCTCTCTCTCTCTCTCTCTCTCTCTCTCTCTCTCTCTCTCTCTCTCTCTCTTTATCTATCTACCTATCTCTTTATCTATCTATCTATATGTAAATAATATGTGACAATTATTCGGTAGCCATGATAAAACTCCGACTATCGGATGTCGGGGCGGAAACCCACGCCGTTATCTCTTCAGTTATCTGGCCATCGAAAACAATGCTATGAAAATTACCGTTAATCAAAAGGAAACTCGGAGTGTTTTATTTACAGATAAATTCCTCTATTTATATGATATAGAGGTCTCTTTCTTTCTTTTGTTGTCTTATGTTTTCTATCAATATATATATATATATATTTATATATATATATATATATATATATATATATATATATATATATATATATATATATATATATATATATATATATATATATATATATATATATATATATATATATATATATATATATATGTATATATATATATATATATACATCGGGTGTCTCCACTCCATTTCCTACAGTTTGGCTTCTGCTTTAAAGTTTCGACTCCAGTGATAATCCTCTCCAAAAATGCGTCTCTTTATTATTGTTAATGTCGAGCATATTTTGACAGATCGCTTATGCTTGGCACCCATCATATGGAAACTTTCGAGAAGCGAAGCTAGTCGTGGATGATTTTTGTATGCACAACCGTGAGTGATTTGCAAAGAACATGTCATGTCATCAATCGTCACTCAGCAGTTTGCCCGAACCATCTGTCAAACACGTTGAATAATCACACTCAGGGGTGAAGGTTGATGGGTGTCATGTTCCCCCTTCGTGCTTCAAGCTTTTTCGGACACTTTTAAACACATTGATCTACCAGTAATATGTGCACCAAAGATGAATTCGGTTGAGTATTTCAAGTATCTTGGTAGTTGTTAAGTCAGAAAGGCATAAAACTGCACAGCGTGTCACGAACTCAGGTAAACATGAAAGTGAAGACTTCCAGGGGAGCGAAAATGAAACTGTTCCTTGCCATTGTTGACTCGGTGCTCCTGTATGACAGAACTATATGGAAACTTAAATGACGTATAAAATAAAAGAACGCGCAAAATATAACGACTCACGTTTATTATTCAGCCTTCTTAATATATGTATTATTATTATTATTATTATTATTATTATTATTATTATTAT
>NC_142951.1:2664109-2669109 GCF_046866305.1 Octopus bimaculoides
AGAGAGAGACTGAGAAACAGTATAAACAAAGCGAAGAAATATTCGCAAAACAATCTAAGAATGAATCCCTGAAGGACGACGAATAGAAATAAAATCTCCCAGATAATAAAACGGGACCAAATAAATTACAATAAACGAAATAATTGAAATCCTCACATTTAACTTAGACAATGATGCATTCGAGTCTGAACAGAATAAAATATATTTGTTAGAGATAAAAGATTAAGAAACAATGAAATACTCGGAGATAGAATTTACTCATTCGTTTTCTTTTCTCTCTCTCTCTCTCTCTCACCCTCGTTCTCTCCATCTCTTTATGTTTATATTTATCTAGCTCTATTTGTCTACCTGTCTGCCTATCTATCTATCTATCTATCTATCTATCTATCTATCTATCTATCTATCTATCTATCTATCTATCTATCTATCTATCCATCTACCTACCTACCTACCTACCTACCTACCTACCTACCTACCTACCTACCTACCTACCTACCTATCTTTCTGTCTGTCTGTTAGTCTAACTACCTCGCTTTACCTGTCTGTGTATCTCTCTGTCGATCTGTCTTACGTATGTGCATATGTGTATGTGTGTATGTATGTGTATATTTATGAATATATATATAGATAAAATTACACCTATGTTTTCATGCATCTATCTATTTATCTATATATCTATCTATCTTTCTATCTATCTATCTATCTATCTATCTATCTATCTATCTATCTATCTCTATCTAACTATCTTTCTGTCTTTCTCTCTGTCTGTCTATCTGCCTGTCTACCTCTCTATCTATCTATCTGTCTGTCTGTCTGTCTGTCTGTCTGTCTGTCTGTCTACCTCTATATCTATCGGCCGATCTCTTATACCTCTATTATTCTCTGTATCTATATTCTCTACTTCTCTCACTTTCTCACTTCCCCACTCTCTCACTCCTTTCCAATTAATTTTCTTGCTTTGCTCTCATTCTGTGTCTTTGCCTATAACTCTACTACCTCTCTGTCTCTCTTTTTGCTTTTTACTTCACTTCCTTTATCCATCTATTCTCCCAGTTTCTCTCCGTTAAGTACCCTCACACACTCCCACTCTCTCTCTCTCTCTCTTTCTTTCTTTCTTTCTCATTCTCCTACTCCCCTCACACACTTGTCATGCTTCTCTTTCCGATTCACCCCACCCAACTATTATCTCATGAAAACCTCTTTCTGCACAGTCATTACTAACAGAACCATCTTTGGAAATCGCTCTTTAATTATTTCTGATGTCATCAATTAGTTACTCCTTCCACACGCATCTCTCCCTCCCTCTTTCTCTCTCTCTCTCTCTCTCTCATTATCACTTATCTTTCGTTCTCTTACTCTTTCTTTCTTTCTTCCTTTTTTCTTTCTTTCTCCCTGTCTTTTGTTTCTTATTACTCTCTTTCCTTCTCTTTCTCACACACAAATACACTGGCGCACGCTCACGCACACACACACACACGCACGCTCACACACACGCACACACACACACAAACGCATTGGTATGTTGAGTTATTTGACCTATACATTTATACACACATACAGTCACCCGTGCATATCGTCCGCACTAACAACACCACACAAAACCACACACAGACACAGACAAATCCACGCATGCATACGCATCAACACACATATACACACACTACAATAAATACACATACATGATCGGACATATAAACATGCACATGCACCCCCAAATGCTCGCATGCATCTTCAAACATGCGCAAAAGTTTCAACTCGGGCATGTCATTCAAGTCGCAAATGTGTGATGTAAACGAACACACACACACAAACACAAACACACACACACACACATACACACACACACACACGCACGCACACACAAAGACACACACACAAATACATACATATATACACAGGTGATATACTGATATGGGATAAAGAGAAACTGTGTACAGTTGTTGAAATCAGCTGCTCTGTCATTGAATGTTAGCATTAAGCTGAGAAGCAGTGAAAACGAAAAAAACCTACGCTGAACTATTGAGAAATCTGCAGTTACTCTATCTAGATTACAAGTTAAGTTTTATACCTGTAATTATTGGAGCCCTGGGATATGTAACACACTGCTTAAATACCAATTTTCAGAAATTAGGCTTGTCAAAACCAGAATGGAGATAGCTAGTTCGAAGACTACAGATGCAATCCATCACTGGATCTGTAAAAATCTGTAAAACTTTCCAGACGTTTATCATTTAAATATATACGAGAATATCTAGGTACGCAACTATATGCATGAAACTGCATACATAAAGCAAACATACAAATCTGCACATATAGATACATAGATGCAAAAATACCCTGTTGTTGATGTCGAAAATCCAACTAGTTGTAATTCGATTCATGGTCGTAATTCGAATCATGGTCGTAATTTGATGCATGGAAACATGATCGTAATTCGATAGATGCAAACGTGGTCGTAATTCGATAGATGCAGACGTGGTCGTAATTTGATACATGATCGTAATTCGATAGATGCAAAAATGGTCGTAATTCGATTCATGATTGTAATTGCATTCAAGGTCGTAATTCCATACATGCAAACATGGTCGTAATACGATTCATGGTCGTAATTTGATACATGCAAATATGTTCGTAATTCGATTCAATACTCAGTAATATACATATAGCAATATACATAATCATTTATGAAAATGTAGACATACAAATGCAAACATTATCTTTTACCTTTGACCTTTTCCTTGTTTCACTCATTAGACTGCGGCCATGCTTGTGTATCACATTGAAAAGCTTTGTCGAACGAATCGACCCCTGTACTTATATTTTTTTTTGATGTACGGTACTATTTCTATCTGTCTCATTTGGACGAACACCGAACACCGGTTGTGTATTAGGGATGCGAAATAAATGAAGGCACAAAGACCCGCGTATGCAGACACGAACGCGCGCATAGACACGCGCACACACACGGAACATCAATGCGCGCACACAGACATACATACGACGGGTTTCTTTCAGTTTCCGTCAATCAAATCAAGACTTTTGTTCACCCGACGCTATAGCAGAAGACATTTTCCTAAGGTACCACGCAGTCGAATTGAATCTAGAGCCACGCCTGCGCATGAACATTCTGCGATATAAACGTGCACGTTTAAAACAGAAATGAAAAAAAATAAAGCAAGTAGACCAATGAATAATGATATAAATACAGTTGAATCCTTGGAAATAGAAGAATTTTCAAATTTCCTTCTTAAAGAAAGGAATCTAACACTTAACGATAGTTGTTAACAACAATTAGCGGAAAGCGAGGCATTTTACAACTTTGCCGCATAATTTCAATAAATACGATTGTCAGTTTGTCGCTCAGCGGAATCATAATCAATGTCATTAGAAATTTAGTCTCGAGTATCAGTAGAAGAATCTCTAATTTGCTATCGAACACAGAGATCTTCAACAGGGTCTCGATATAACGAGGCATTAGTAAAGGATAGTATTATCGGTACCCTGATGTGATGAACGTTACACATCCATTTCTGAACAAATAGAAAGTCTGGAAAGGAAACATTATCTGATTGAAATCGCCATTCAAATTAGTAATTTCCTCTAAGATAGCTAGGGGCTTCTTCACGCTAATTAAAGAAGCATTTCCCCACTGCACATAAATATTATAAACTCTTCAATCTCTCGCAATGTCAAAGACAGCTACTTCTGTTTAGATAACATCAATTCAAACATCATACACTACAAAAGACGAAATCTCACTACTATAAACCAGCACAACACAACTTGAAACTGCGGAACTCCTACCGACTGTCCACTACAACGTTCCTACTTCTCAAAGGTTGTAATCTATAGAATTACTCACACTATAGAATTACTATCTATAGAATTACTCGGATGATATCACAACACACTACACAGACCCGACAACCAATAAATTAAGGGATGGCATTCTTTCAGGTGCAGCCAAATGGAGAATTCTGTATTCATGCTTCGTTTCATCTTTTGATTCCGTAACATTCTAAATGACTTCCCTAGCATTAAATGAATTACTCAGCTTGTGCTAGCATTTGCCGACTTTATATCCATAAAAACCAACACATGTTCTACCATCCTAGATTATCCGTCAGTAGGAAGAATAAGACCATACTATTACATGCACGTCCTGACAATGAACTTAAAATCGCTGGCCACAGAAAACCGACATATGCAACCCTAGCCTAGCTGTAGAACACACTGAAGAAGTACATTTGATCCGTGCTACCCGTATGCATTGCAAACTAACTATGTTCATTATGTAACCTCAGTTGCTACCTAGCGTTTCCAAATGTGGTCAAACACACGTAAAGACTGGTGCCGTTAGTATCTTCATACTCGACTGCAATTTGAGCTACTGAATCGCAACAATATATTCGATGCCTAACAGAAGAAACTGGGTCACTGAATACGCTGTGGCACAGCCTGCGGCCAAAGTGCCACCATCATCCGGTCAACATTTTATCCGAAGAACTGGGCTTAAAAATAATTTTAAAAAAAGCAGCTGGTTAATCTTTGAGAGCATAAATGCAGCTGATTAATACAGGCATAAAATGCTATTAAACATTTTGAATTTTTCTCAAACTTTCTATTCTAATTCCGAGAATGTTTTCTACTTACTCATGGAAGTTTAAAATGTGTAGGGCTGGGGGAGTCGACAGAAATCATAGACAAGCCTCATCTGTAACAAGTCTTTCATCCTGATAACTTAGTAGCTTCTAAGTGGAGGAAGGGCAACAATGTTCTCTGTCCATCTCTTTAGCCTCTTGGAGATTTTAGGTATAATTATACTAATATGTCCATTAGTTTTAATTTAATTAAATTCTACATCTTTGTGCAGCTGACAATTGCTCTGCATTTAAATTGATGTAATAGTTGCATTGTTCAATTAAATCGAGATGCGTGAAACGATCGTACTGCATTACCTCTGGATATACTTGTTGCTGATTTTGATATATATGTATATA